>NW_024721440.1:0-11984 GCF_018991925.1 Homarus americanus | reverse complement strand
CCAAATACTCATGGGGAGCGTCCTCGGGCAAGTCGCCACAGCTCCAGCCACCTCAGTGGAGGAAGCCACGCCGGTCCGCACACGAGTAACAGCCGAGGTACACTCTACACCGAAGAAGGCCACCAGAGAACCCAAGATACCGACAGCTCCCAAGATACCGACAGCTCCCAAGATACCGACAGCTCCCAGAAAGAAACTGGACGTTTCAACTCCCCTGAACCGAACCACGGCCCAGAAGGCAAAAACCACAGAACACGAAGACATGGACCTGATCCAGTTGGAATCGAACTTGGACATCTCCATCGAGGACCACCAGAAGTCCCCGATGAAACAGTGGTGGAAAACGTCAGCACCCTGAACATCCTAACATGGAATGCTCAGGGCATCAAAAACAAGAAACACCTCCTACAAGAAGCAGCAGCCAAGGACAAGCTTGACATCATACTCCTACAAGAAACACTTCTACAAGAACACCACTGTTTCAAATTCAGCGGTTACAAGACATACAGGAGGCATTTCACGCAGGCGCCAACAAGAGGATGTATGATCTTGGTCAAGTCAAGCATACCCTCCGCCGATGTCACGCAGCAATTTCCATGTGGGGAAAACATCGAGACACAGGCCGTCAAAGTAACCCTCCAAGAACGGGAATTAACGGTTCACAACATCTACAAGAACCCAAGGGGCTCACTGGAGGTTACTCAATTATTTGCTTCGGCCGCCGACCACGCCACACTCATAGGAGGGGATTTCAACGCACATCATCCCTTCCTAAGCTCGGCAAGCCCCACAAATGAAGACGGCCTACACCTATACACCACCTTTCAAGATACACCCGAGATCTGCCTCCTGAACACCGGAGAGCCCACCCACACTAGGGGAGGAAGGCTAGATCTAACCTTCGTTTCCAGTGCACTACAGCCTTCGGCCTCCTGGCAGATACACCCCACGCTGACCAGTGACCACTTCGCCACCCTAACAACGCTGAAGGTGAACAAACTCCCCACTCCACCCCCCCCGAGATGGAGATACAACACTCAAAAGGCAGACTGGGGACTCTTCAAGAAACACCTGGCTAAGTGGCGCGAAAAATCACAGCCGGCCGGCGCAGCACCCGCGGATGAGACAACCCTCCACCACCAATTGGTCGAGGCGTTTCACCTAGCGGCAGAAGAGGCTATCCCAAAAAAAAAACCCACATCAAGACAGTACAATGATTACTGGTACTACTGTCCCAGGGTGAAAGAACTCAACCACAGAGTGAACATGGCCCGAAGAAACTACAGGAGACATCCCACGGCAACAAACAGACATCTCCTGCAAGTCATAGTCAAGGATACCAGGGAAGAGAAGGAAGAAATTAAAAACGTAAGCTGGCTCAAGTGGTGCTCCGAACTGAACGAGCACACCTCCCTGGGCAAGATGTGGGCCCAGATCCGAAGGGCATCTGGGAAGGCAACACCACCACCACCAACCCATCCCAACCCAGAAGAGGAAGCCGAGAGACTTGCAAAACTGTTCTCTGACCGAGCAGCAACGAAAAACCTCCCGAGACAGGCGGAGGAGACACAACGGCGTCTGCGACAGGTCAGACTCCAGATGATCGAAGAGGCCTGCAACAGTGAAGATGACACCGACAGACCTTTCAACCAGCAAGAACTCCAGAAGTCGCTAAAACGAAGCAAGGACACAGCACCAGGGGCCGACAGGATAACCTACTCCATGCTTTCTCATGCCGGTACAGCTGGACACGAGGCTCTGCTGCAAGCCATCAATGCTTCGTGGACAGCACAAAGACTCCCACCGGAATGGAAGAAGGCAGATATACAGCCCATTCCTAAGCCCAGAGAACCAGACAAACCGAGGCCCATCTCCCTTCTCAGCTGCATAGTGAAGACGGGAGAAAGAATGGCTCTCAACCGACTAAAGTGGAAAGTAGGCAGCCCACATCCTCACATCTTTGCTTACACCGAGAACACCGGCACAGGCAACAACATCGCCGAGATACTCAGCACAGTGGACAACAAACCAGCTCTGGTGGTCTTCCTCGACCTGGAGAAAGCCTTCGAACTAGCAAATCCTTTGGCCATTACAACTACGCTCGCTAAAAAAGGCGTCAAAGGAAGGTTGCTGGGGTGGATCCAGAACTACCTCACACAGAGAAAAGCACGAGTACGCTTTCAGGGAGCAACCTCAAGCTACAGGGTCCACGAAAACGGAACCCCACAAGGAGGCATCCTCAGTCCAATGCTGTTCAATGTCCTGATGGAAAACCTAGTCAAACTTCCCTTCAGACAAACAGCCAAGCTCCTATGCTATGCGGACGACTTACAGCTCATAGTAAGAGGATCGAACAGACTAGCCAACACGCAACACGCACTCCAACTTATAGAAGAGGAGTGCAACAGACTTGGACTCAAGATAAATCCAGCCAAGTCGAAAGCGATGGCCATCTGCACAGACACACCAGACAAGACGCTCTCCATACAAAACACGCCGGTAGTCTGGACCAACACCCACCAGTGTCTTGGAATCTGGTTTGACCAGAAACTCACCTTCAAGCCGCAACTCGAGTATCTCAGGCACAGGACGAAGAGCAGACACAATATAATGAGGTCGCTCACCAGCACAACCGCAGGAGCAAACCTTCATGCGCTCAAAGCCTACTACACGGCCGCCATCAGATCGCTGGTAGATTACAGTGCTCCAGCACTCATTGGACTGAGAGAAGACCAAATAGCTAAGCTAGAAGTCATCCAAAACAATGCTCTCAGGACCATGCTCGGAGCACCCATGTGGACCAGAATCTGCAATCTGCAAATGGAAACCGAGCTACCACCCCTGGCAGTACGAGTCAAGCAGGTGACAGCCGGTCTCCTCGCCAAAATCTGCAGAGCAGACAAGCCCACAGCTGCCAAGATTCGAATCAGTGCCTCCCTCCACCCCGACCACAGAGTGCGAGGGGCCACCTGGTCGCACGAGGCAAGCGAGGTCATCCGACACCTGCAAGCAGAAACACTGTCACACGGAACTAAGACACATTTAGATACTTTTGTATTACACTGTTCTCCACCATGGAGCCTCCACCAGCCATTAATTCCAAATTCAATTTCACCTCGGCGACAGGTAGAAAGTTAACCTCCAGAAGGAGGACTCAAAAATATCTCCAGCTATAGCCACTGAGACACCGGCTGATGCAGATCACATTGCAGACGGCCCGTGAATCTAAAATATCACAGATCCGGGAGCGCCTTCACACCTAAGAAGGTCAGACCTCAAAGGAGACTTTCCCAACGATCACCCAACTTACAAATAGAATCAGAAAGCAATCCTGAAGGTCTCACAACACGCTGCAACACAACACAACAAGTCCATCATAATTCACACGGACTCGAAATCGGCCATGCAGGCGCTGCAACACAGTCAACCAAGAGACAACGTCCACATCATCACCTCGATCCTCGCACAGCTACAGGAATTCCAAAGCCAAAACCGACCAGTCGTCTTACACTGGATTCCCAGTCATGTAGGGATTGGAGGAAACGACGTGGCAGACGAAGCAGCCAAGGCAGCTACACGCTCCAGTAGCGTACACATCCAAGTTCCAGCAAGTGTGCAACAGATCAAGAATCACCTCAGAAAGACTACCAAGCTCCACATCAAAAAGAGCTTCCTTCACGCACTCAACGCTGGTTTCCAATCAGCCAAATGGTACCTGGCGGCCACAAAAGGGGAACCACCTTTCGCAGACAAGAAAACTCCAAGACAAACCCAAGTCAGCCTTCACCGACTACGACTAGGGTACAAGTGCTCCTGGCAGATGATCGGAAACGACGTCATGGAATGCTCCTACTGTCAGGAGCCAGCAGCCAACCCACTTGAACACTATCTCCTCGATTGCGAGGTCACACAAAGCCTCCGGAACAGAACTCAAATCTCCCAAGAAACACACACAACACCAGCGGCCACTCTAACCCGAAAGGCCCATACAGACCACATTCACCACCCACTCCGGGTCATCACACGATACCCACCACCCAGATAGCTTAGAAAGCATCCTCTCCCAGCAAGTGCGGACCCCAGTTCGGGGGGCGCGCCACTCCGAGGCTGACCACGTCCAAGAGTGGGGGCCGGTGGTAAGCGTCCACTGATCGGGAGTCCGCTCACACTTGCAACCTGCAGTATCCCTCCAATCTGCAGGTGGGACCACCTCCAATCCCAATCCGGTCTGGCTGCTCCTGGAGCTCCAGCCGGAACCACCAAACGGGCCGCCTATAGGCAAAGGCCCGTGTCGGACTACGGTCCGACAATCTATACAACAACAACAACCGGGCCGCCACTCATCACATCGCTCCTGAACGAAGAAGACCTCTCAACAAGACCTCCTGCTGGACCCGGAACTCTGAAGACCGCCCTCTCCCTTGTACCATTGTTGGCCATCTTCCCGGACCGGACCACCCACGACTGTCATCGTCCACTACAACTCACGAGCGTTCTCGGTTTATCGAGCATTAGCTTGCCCTCCCCACTGGTGGTGTGAGTGACCCACACTCCAGCTGGAGAGCAGTTATAGCGCGATATTCCCGGCGTGGTTTGAGCTCTTTTCCTTCTACTACTGTTTTTCCTTTTTCGCTCTGACCTAGGGACCTGCACCCTCAAAAGTGTATTCGTCCTGCGGTCCCCCCTCTAACTGTTCACCTCCCTCCCAGGAGATTGTGAACACGAAAGGGGGTTGGAGCAAAACCCATCCCAGCCGAGTCTTTCCAGGAAAACCGTGATCGTGCGGGTCCACCTGGAAAGAGGGTAGCAATCCTTATCCTTCCCAAATAGGCACACTTAGCTCACGTCTATAAGTGAGCAGTCACATACACTAGGAAGTAGGCTTCCCCAACGGGGCTCCGGGAGAGAAGCTCAGGAACCACTCTACGACCACCAGCCAGTGGGGGGTGCTGTAATTCCTCTGCATTTTACTCAACCGGAATAGGTAGGATCTAATAATAAAAAAATAAAAAAAATAAAAAAAAAAAACAACAACAACCCGGTTATGGAGCGCGTACGCCCTCCTAACCGCGACCCCCGCCTGAACCGCCAACCTGACGACCCGAACCACGACAGGCTTCGCACAGAGAAAGCAGACCAGTTACGCGCCTTCAACGAAGCCCTGAAAAGTAGGAACTCTGCCACCACCTCCAACAACTCCACCACCACCACCACCTCCACCACCACCACCACTGCTACCGCTACTGAGGACAACTGGACGAAGGTAGAAAATAAGAAACGCCGACGTGCCTTTTCGGGAAACGATTGCCGTCAAGCAGCCCCCAAGGCACCCATCACCACCACCAGCCCACCTCCAACGACACTGCCAAAATTCCGGATCACGAAAACGGACGCAAAAACAACATATGCCGCCGTCACAGAGATGGAAAAGCAAAACCCACTGGCCAAGTTCTCAGTGCGGCCCAACCTAAAGGGGGAGATGATCGTTCACCCCAAAGACAAGAACTCCGCCACCACCCTCGACACTTACCTACAAAACACCACCACCATTACTTCAACCAAGCTAGACCCCGCCCAGAAACTGATGAAGTCGGTAGTCCTCCGGTACCCAAAGGAACTACCTCTCGAACCCCTGGAGAACCACCCGAAGATCCTAAAAGCCGAGAGATGCTCTCCCCTGTCCGACAAGACGGCCACCACGAAACAAGTCCTCATAACGCACTACGGCTCACACCCCAGCACCATAGACCTCAAAACCTGGGGGATCTACGAAGTGAGGCCCTTCGTCCCAGAGCCCCTGCGATGCTTCAGATGCCAGAAATACGGGCACCATCAGACAAGGTGCACGTACAGGGAAATCTGCGCAGTCTGCGCACAGAAGCACGGCACACAGTCCTGCCTCACCAAACTGAAAAATGGGGAAAAAATTGCCCCCAAGTGTGCCAACTGCGGGGGCAAACACCACGCCTGGAATCCTGGATGCTCCGAGAGAACAAAGAGGGTCCAGGCAAACCGACCAGCAGCAAGACCGGCCCCCACCGCCTGCACACCAGCCCCACCAAGTACCTTCGTGTGGGGAACCCAAAGGCCAAAACAACAAAGACAACCTCCTCAGCCAGTCAACACCCAAAGTGCAGCCCAGGTTCCTGGCCTCACTACGGCCACACCTCAGCCACCCAAGCAGCAGACAACGACAACCGCGAGAAAGGCAAAAGAAGCACACATCAAGGCACCAGAAGGAATGATACACGTTTCGGACCTAGCCATGGTACTGACAACCTTCGCGGAGGGCTTAGCCGGACTACTGGGCCACAAGATCCAACCCACACAGCTCCAAATACTCATGGGGAGCGTCCTCGGGCAAGTCGCCACAGCTCCAGCCAACTCATTGGAGGAAGCCACGCCAGTCCTCACACGAGTGACAGCCGAGGTACACTCTACACCGAAGAAGGCCACCAGAGAACCCAAGATACCGACAGCTCCCAGAAAGAAACTGGACGTTTCAACTCCCCTGAACCGAACCACGGCCCAGAAGGCAAAAACCATAGAACACGAAGACATGGACCTGATTCAGTTGGAATCGAACTTGGACATCTCCATCGAGGACCTCCAGAAGTCCCCGATGAAACAGTGGTGGAAAACGTCAGCACCCTGAACATCCTAACATGGAATGCTCAGGGCATCAAAAACAAGAAACACCTCCTACAAGAAGCAGCAGCCAAGGACAAGCTTGACATCATACTCCTACAAGAAACACTTCTACAAGAACACCACTGTTTCAAATTCAGCGGTTACAAGACATACAGGAGGCATTTCACGCAGGCGTCAACAAGAGGATGTATGATCTTGGTCAAGTCAAGCATACCCTCCGCCGATGTCACGCAGCAATTTCCATGTGGGGAACACATCGAGACACAGGCCGTCAAAGTAACCCTCCAAGAACGGGAATTAACTGTTCACAACATCTACAAGAACCCAAGGGGCTCACTGGAGGTTACTCAATTATTTGCTTCGGCCGCCGACCACGCCACACTCATAGGAGGGGATTTCAACGCACATCATCCCTTCCTAAGCTCGGCAAGCCCCACAAATGAAGACGGCCTACACCTACACACCACCTTTCAAGATACACCCGAGATCTGCCTCCTGAACACCGGAGAGCCCACCCACACTAGGGGAGGAAGGCTAGATCTAACCTTCGTCTCCAGTGCACTACAGCCTTCGGCCTCCTGGCAGATACACCCCACGCTGACCAGTGACCACTTCGCCACCCTAACAACGCTAAAGGTGAACAAACTCCCCACTCCACACCCCCCGAGATGGAGATACAACACTCAAAAGGCAGACTGGGGACTCTTCAAGAAACACCTGGCTAAGTGGCGCGAAAAATTACAGCCGGCCGGCGCAGCACCCGCGGATGAGACAACCCTCCACCACCAATTGGTCGAGGCGTTTCACCTAGCGGCAGAAGAGGCTATCCCAAAAACAAAACCCACATCAAGACAGTACAATAATTACTGGTATTACTGTCCCAGGGTGAAAGAACTCAACCACAGAGTGAACATGGCCCGAAGAAACTACAGGAGACATCCCACGGCAACAAACAGACATCTCCTGCAAGTCATAGTCAAGGATACCAGGGAAGAGAAGGAAGAAATTAAAAACGTAAGCTGGCTCAAGTGGTGCTCCGAACTGAACGAGCACACCTCCCTGGGCAAGATGTGGGCCCAGATCCGAAGGGCATCTGGGAAGACGACACCACCACCACCAACTCATCCCAACCCAGAAGAAGAAGCCGAGAGACTTGCAAAACTGTTCTCTGACCGAGCAGCAACGAAGAACCTCCCGAGACAGGCGGAGGAGACACAACGGCGTCTGCGACAGGTCAGACTCCAGACGATCCAAGAGGCCTGCAACAGTGAAGATGACACTGACAGACCATTCAACCAGCAAGAACTCCAGAAGTCGCTAAAACGAAGCAAGGATACAGCTCCAGGGGCCGACAGGATAACCTACTCCATGCTCTCTCATGCCGGTACAGCCGGACACGAGGCTCTGCTGCAAGCCATCAATGCTTCGTGGACAGCACAAAGACTCCCACCGGAATGGAAGAAGGCAGACATACAGCCCATTCCGAAGCCCAGAGAACCAGACAAGCCGAGGCCCATCTCCCTTCTCAGCTGCATAGCGAAGACCGGAGAAAGAATGGCTCTCAACCGACTCAAGTGGAAAGTAGGCAGCCCACACCCTCACATCTTTGCTTACACCGAGAACACCGGCACAGGCAACAACATCGCCGAGATACTCAGCACAGTGTACAACAAACCAGCCCTGGTGGTCTTCCTCGACCTGAAGAAAGCCTTCGAACTAGTAAATCCATTGGCCATTACAACTACGCTCGCTAAAAAAGGCGTCAAAGGAAGGTTGCTGGGGTGGATCCAGAACTACCTCACACAGAGAGAAGCACGAGTACGCTTTCAGGGAGCAACCTCAAGTTAAAGGGTCCATGAAAATGGAACCCCACAAGGAGGCATCCTCAGTCCACTGCTGTTCAATGTCCTGATGGAAAATCTAGTCAAACTTCCTTTCAGACAAACAGCCAAGCTCCTATGCTATGCAGACGACTTACAGCTTATAGTAAGAGGATCGAACAGACTAGCCAACACGCAACACGCACTCCAACTTATAGAAGAGGAGTGCAACAGACTTGGACTCAAGATAAATCCAGCCAAGTCGAAAGCGATGGCCATCTGCACAGACACACCAGACAAGACGCTCTCCATACAAAACACGCCAGTAGTCTGGACCAACGCCCACCAGTGTCTTGGAATCTGGTTTGACCAGAAACTCACCTTCAAGCCGCAACTCGAGTATCTCAGGCACAGGACGAAGAGCAGACACAATATAATGAGGTCGCTCACCAGCAAATCTGCAGGAGCAAACCTTCATGTGCTCAAAGCCTACTACACAGCCGCCATCAGATCGCTGGTAGATTACAGTGCTCCAGCACTCATTGGACTGAGAGAAGACCAAATAGCTAAGCTAGAAGTCATTCAAAACAATGCTCTCAGGACCATGCTCGGAGCACCCATGTGGACCAGAATTTGCAATCTGCAAATGGAAACCGAGCTACCACCCCTGGCAGTACGAGTCAAGCAGGTGACAGCCGGTCTCCTCGCCAAAATCTGCAGAGCAGACAAGCCCACAGCTGCCAAGATTCGAATCAGTGCCTCCCTCCACCTCGACCACAGAGTGCGAGGGGCCACCTGGTCGCACGAGGCAAGCGAGGTCATCCGACACCTGCAAGCAGAAACACTCGTCAAGAACAACCAAGACACACGAGACAATGGTTACACTGTTCCTCCACCATGGAGCCCTCCACCAGCCACACTCAAATTCACCGACCTCGGCGACAGTAAAGCCAACCTCCAGAAGGAGGACCTCAAAAAAATATCTCTCCAAGCCATAGCCACCGAGACACCGGCTGATGCAGCATCATACTTCACAGACGGCTCGGTGGACCCAAAACATCATAGATCCGGAGCGGCCTTCTACACCCAAGGTCAGACCCTCCAATGGAGACTTTCCAACGACTGCTCCACCCTACAAACAGAACTGGTAGCAATCTCAAAGGCCCTACAACACGCTGCAACACAACACAACAAGTCCGTCATAATTCACACGGACTCGAAATCGGCCATGCAGGCGCTGCAACACAGTCAACCAAGAGACAACGTCCACATCATCACCTCGATCCTCGCACAGCTACAGGAATTCCAAAGCCAAAACCGACCAGTCGTCTTACACTGGATTCCCAGTCATGTAGGGATCGGAGGAAACGACGTGGCAGACGAAGCAGCCAAGGCAGCTACACGCTCCAGTAGCGTACACATCCAAGTTCCAGCAAGTGTGCAACAGATCAAGAATCACCTCAGAAAGACTACCAAGCTCCACATCAAAAAGAGCTTCCTTCATGCACTCAACGCTGGTTCCCAATCAGCCAAATGGTACCTGGCGGCCACAAAAGGGGAACCACCTTTCGCAGACAAGAAAACTCCAAGACAAACCCAAGTCAGCCTTCACCGACTACGACTAGGGTACAAGTGCTCCTGGCAGATGATCGGAAACGACGTCATGGAATGCACCTACTGTCAGGAGCCAGCAGCCAACCCACTTGAACACTATCTCCTCGATTGCGAGGTCACACAAAGCCTCCGAAACAGAACTCAAATCTCCCAAGAAACACACACAACACCAGCGGCCACTCTAACCCGAAAGGCCCATACAGACCACATTCACCACCTACTCCGGGTCATCACACGATACCCACCACCCAGATAGCTTAGAGAGCATCCTCTCCCAGCAAGTGCGGACCCCAGTTCGGGGGGCGCGCCACTCCGAGGCTGACCACGTCCAAGAGTGGGGGCCGGTGGTAAGCGTCCACTGATCGGGGGTCCGCTCACACTTGCAACCTGCAGTATCCCTCCAATCTGCAGGTGGGACCACCTCCAATCCCAATCCGGTCTGGCTGCTCCTGGAGCTCCAGCCGGAACCACCAAACGGGCCGCCTATAGGCAAAGGCCCGTGTCGGACTACGGTCCGACAATCTATACAACAACACAACAACCGGGCCGCCCGTATTGACTATTTCGTCGTCGAGATGGCCCGTACTAAACAGACTGCCCGCAAGTCCACTGGCGGCAAGGCTCCACGGAAGCAGCTTGCCACCAAGGCAGCTCGCAAGTCCGCCCCAGCCACCGGTGGTGTCAAGAAGCCCCATCGTTACAGGCCCGGAACCGTCGCCCTTCGTGAGATCCGTCGTTACCAGAAGAGCACAGAGCTACTCATCAGGAAGCTGCCCTTCCAGCGCCTGGTGCGTGAGATCGCCCAGGATTTCAAGACTGACCTGCGCTTCCAGTCGTCTGCCGTCATGGCTCTGCAGGAAGCCTCTGAGGCTTACCTGGTGGGTCTTTTCGAGGACACCAACCTGTGTGCCATTCACGCCAAGCGCGCTACCATCATGCCCAAGGACATCCAGCTGGCCCGGCGCATCCGCGGAGAGCGTGCTTAAGTCCTCTTCCTTGGGGAAAAACAAAAAGCACAACAAAACCTACCAGACATCTATAACTCGGCCCTTCTCAGGGCCAAAGAACTGTTCTGAAGATAATTTTCATGACAATCGAAATGGTTGGTGGACGGAGAGCGTTAATTTCGGTTACCCAAATCGCTAACGGTAAGTTGGTAACATTCGTGCAGGCACGAATGTATAGTAGGTCATCAATTCGGGAGGTGGGTGGGTGCAACAAACAAGAGCTAGTAACAAATAAATATATAAAGAATAAGTAAGTAAATAAATAAATAAAATGAAAGAAAATACAATAAAATACAATAAAATAAAATAAATTGTTTACATGAAATAGGCGTGCTGCAAACATGAAATGAAGCCCAAACACACTCCATGTATGTCACTTTGCAGTGGGTGTAAAAGTACTCCACGCAGAATTTATTTATTTATTTATTATGTTTCGATTTAGTCCGGTTTCTACGCCAATAGAGAATGCAGATTATTATAATTTTTTTTTTTTTTTATTTCCCTCTCAATATATCACTGTCGGTAACTGTCTCTTTAACATGTAACTGTGGCTCCGATGGAGCCGATTAAGTTGTAGTAGTGGGATGGCGTGTTTGTTGTGCACAAGTAAACTCTTACTTGGAAGAGGTGTACTTGGTGACAGCCTTGGTGCCCTCAGACACGGCATGCTTGGCCAGTTCACCGGGCAGCAAGAGTCGGACAGCTGTCTGGATTTCCCGACTTGTAATGGTGGAGCGTTTGTTGTAGTGCGCCAGGCGGGAAGCCTCGGCAGCGATGCGCTCGAAGATGTCGTTCACGAAAGAGTTCATGATGGACATAGCTTTGGAGGAGACTCCTGTGTCGGGGTGCACTTGCTTCAGTACCTTGTAGATGCAGATGCTGTAGCTTTCCT
>NW_024721439.1:0-24105 GCF_018991925.1 Homarus americanus | reverse complement strand
ATCGAGTATAACAAAGTCCCCTCATCGAGTATAGCAAAGGGCCCTGATCGAGTAAGACAAAGTCCCCTGATCGTGAATAACTAAGTCCCCTAATCGAGTATAACAAAGCCCCCAGGACGAGTATAACAACGTCCCCTGATCGAGTATAACAAAGTCCCCTGGTCGAGTATAGCAAAGTCCCCTGGTCGACTATAACAAAGCCCCCTAATCGAGTATAACAAAGGCCCATGATCGAGATTAACAAAGTCCCCTGATCGAGTATAACAAAGGCCCCTCATCGAGTATAGCAAAGTCCATTGGTCAAGTATAAGAAAGTCCACTGATCGAGTATAATATGTCCCCTGATCGAGTATAACATATCGCCTGATCGAGTATAACAAAGTCCCTGTGGAGTATAACAAAGTCCCCTGATCGAGTACAACAAAGTATCCTGGTCGAGTATAACAAAGTTTTCTAATCGAGTATAACAAAGGCCCCTGGTCGAGTATAACAAAGTCCCCTGATCGAGTATAAAAAAGTTCCCTGGTCCAGTATAAGAAAGTCCCCTGATCGAGTATAACAATGTCCCCTGATCATGAATAAAAAGTCCCCTGGTCGAGTATAACAAAGTCCCCTGATCGAGTATAAGAAAGTCCCCTGGTCGAGTAGAGCAAAATCCCCTGTTCGAGTATAACAAAGCCCCCGCATCGAGTATAACAAAGGCCCCTAATCGAGTATAACAAAGTCCCCAGATCGAGTATAACAAAGTCCCCAGATCGAGTATAACAAAGTCCCTTGATCGAGTATAACAAAGTACCCTGGTTGAGTATCTCAAAGTCCCCTCATCGAGTATAACATATCCCCTGATCGAGTATAACAAAATCCTCTGGTCGAGTATAAGAAAAGTCCCCTGATTGCATATAACAAAGTCCCCTGGTCGAGCATAACAAAGTCCCCTGATCGTGTATAACAAAGGACCCAATTGAGTATAACAAAGTCCATTGGTCAAGTATAAAAAGGTCCCCTGGTCGAGTATAACAAAGTCCCCTGATCGAGTATAAACAAATTCCCTTATCGAAGATAACAAAGTCCCCTGATCGAGTATAACAAAGTCCTCTGGTCGAGAATAAAAAAGTCCCCTGATCGAGTATAACAAAGGCTCCTCATCGAGTATAGCAAAGTCCATTGGTCAAATATAGGAAAGTCCACTGATCGAGTATAAGAAATTCCCCCGATCGAGTATAACAAAGGCCTCTGGTCGAGTATGACAAAGTTACCTGATCAAGTATAAAATAGTCTCCTGCTCGAGTATAACAAAGTCCCCTGATCGAATATAGCAAAGTCCCCTGGTCGGGTATAACAAAGCCCGCCTCATCGAGTATAACAAAGTCCCCTGGGTGAGTATAACAAAGTCCCCTCATAGAGTATAACATATCCCCTGATCAAGTATAACAAAGTCCTCCGGTCGTATAAAACAAATTCCCCTGATTGAGTATAACAAAGTCCCCTGGTCGAGTATAACAAAGTCCCTGATCGAGTATAACAAAGTCCCCTGATCGAGTATAACAAAGTCCTCTGGTCGAGTATAACAAAGTCTCCTGATCGAGTATAACAAAGTCCCCTGGTCGATTTTAACAAAGTCCCCTAATCGAGTATTACAAAGGCCCCTCATCGAGTATAGCAAAGTCCATTTGTCAAATATAGGAAAGTCCAGTGTTCGAGTATAACAAAGTCCCCCGAACGAGTATAACAAAGCCCTCTGGTCGAGTATGACAAAATCCCCTGATCAAGTATAAAAAAGTCTCCTGGTCCAGTATAACAAACTCACCCTGACCGAATATAACAAAGTCCCCTGGTCGAGTATAGCAAATTCCCTTGTCGAGTATAAGAAAGCCCCCTCATCGAGTATAACAAAGGCCCCTAATCGAGTATAACAAAGTCTCCTGATCGAGTATAACAAAGTTCCCTGTCCGAGTAAAACAAAGTCCTCTGGTCGAGTACAAAAAAGTCCCCTGATCGCGTATAACAAAGGCTTCTAATCGAGTATAACAAAGTCCCCTGATCGAGTATGACAAAGTCCCCTGGTCGAGTATAGCAAAGTCCCCTGGTCGAGTATAACAAAGTCCTCTAGTCGAGTATAAAAAAGTCCCATGATCGAGTATAACAAAGTCCCCTAATCGAGTATAACAAAGTCCCCTCATCGAGTATAACATATCACCTGATCAAGTATAACAAATTCCTCTGGTCGAGTATAACAAAGTCCCCTGTTCGAGTATAACAAAACCCCTCATCGAGTATAACAAAGGCCTCTAATCGAGTATAACAAAGTCCCCTCATCGAGTGTAACAAAGGCCCCTCATTGAGTATAACAAAGTCCATTGGTCAAGTATAAAAAGGTCCCCTGGTCGAGTATAACAAAGTCCCCTGATCGAGTATAAACAAAGTCCCCAGATCGAGTATAACAAAGTCCCCTGATCGAGTATAACAAAGTCCTCTGGTCGAGTATAAAAAAGTCCCCTAATCGAGTATAACAAAGTCCTCTAGTCGAGTATAAAAAAGTCCCATGATCGAATATAACAAAGTCCCCTAATCGAGTATAACAAAGGTTCCTCATCGAGTATAGCAAAGTCAATTGGTCAAATATAGGAAAGTCCACTGATCGAGTATAAGAAATTCCCCCGATCGAGTATAAGAAAGGCCTCTGGTCGAGTATGACAAAGTTACCTGATCAAGTATAAAAAAGTCTCCTGCTCGAGTATAACAAAGTCCCCTGATCGAATATAACAAAGTCCCTTGGTCGGGTATAGCAAAGTCCCCTGGTCATGTATAACAAAGCCCCCTCATCGAGTATAAGAAAGTCCCCTGGGTGAGTATAACAAAGTCCCTCATAGAGTATAACACATCCCCTGATCAAGTATAACAAAGTCCTCCGGTCGAGTATAACAAATTCCCCTGATTGAGAATAACAAAGTCCCCTGGTCGAGTATAACAAAGTCCCTGATCGAGTATAACACAGTCCCCTGATCAAGTATAACAAAGAACTCTGGTCGAGTATAACAAAGTCCCCTGATCGAGTATAACAAAGTCCCATGGTCGAGTATAACAAAGTCCCCTAATCGAGTATTACAAAGGCCCCTCATCGAGTATAGCAAATTTCATTTGTCATATATAGACAAGTCAACTGTTCGAGTATAACAAAGTCCCCTGGTCGAGTATAACAAAGTCCCCTAATCGAGTAAAACAAAGGCCCCTCATCGAGTATAACAAAGTCCATTGGTCAAATATTGGAAAGTCCACCGATCGAGTATAACAAAGTCCCCCGATCTTTTATAACAAAGGCCTCTGGTCGAGTATGACAAAGTCCCCTGATCAAGTATAAAAATGTCTCTTTTCGAGTATAACAAAGTCCCCTGATCGAATATAACAAAGTCCCCTGGCCGAGTAAAGCAAAGTCCCCTGTTCGAGTATAACAAAGCCCCCTCATCGAGTATAACAAGGGCCCCTAATCGAGTATAACAAAGTACCCTGATCGAGAACAACAAAGTCCCCTGTTTAAGAATAACAAAGTCCCTTGGTTGAGTATAACAAAGTCCTCTGATCGAGTATAACATATCCCCTGATCAAGTAAAACAAAGTCCTCTGGTTGAGTATGACAAAGTCCCCTGATCAAGTATAAAAAAGTCTCCTGGTCGAGTACAACAAAGTCCCCTGATCGAATATAACAAAGTTCCCTGGTCGAGTAAAGCAAAGTCCCCTGGTTGAGTATAACAAAACCCCCCTCATCGATTATAACAAAGAACCCCTAATCGAGTATAACAAAGTCCCCTGATCGAGTACAACAAAGTTCTCTGTTCGAGTATAACAAAGTCCCTTGGTTGAGTATAACAAAGACCCCTGATCGAGTATAACATATCCCCTGATCAAGAATAACAAAGTCCTCTGGTCGAGTATAAAAAAGCCCCCTGATCGCGTATAACAAAGTCTCCTGGTCGAGTATAACAAAGACCCCTGATCGAGTATAACAAAGGCCCATCATTGAGTATAACAAAGTCCATTGGTCAAGTAAAAAAAAGTCCCCTGGTCGTGTATAACAAAGTCCCCAAATCAAGTATAACAAAGTCCCCTGATCGAGTATAACAAAGTCCCCTCATCGAGTATAACATATCACCTGATCAAGTATAACAAATTCATCTGGTCGAGTATAACAAAGTCCCCTGATCGAGTATAACAAAGTCCCCAGGTCGAGTATAACAAAGTCCCCTGATCGAATATAACAAAGTCCTGATCAAGTAAAAAATCCCTGGTCGAGTATAACAAAGGTCCCCTGATCGAGTATAACAAAGTCACCTGGTCGAGTATAGCAAAGTCCCCTGGTCGAGTATAACAAAGCCCCATCATCGAGTATAACAAAGGCCCCTAATCGAGTATAACAATGTCCCCTGATCGAGTATAACAAAGTCCAACTGATCGAGCATATAGGGCCCTGATCCAGTAAGACAAAGTCTCCTGATCGTGTATAACAAAGTAACCTGATCGAGTATAACAAAGTCCCCTGGACAAGTATAACAAAGTTCCCTCATCGTTTATAACAAAGTTCCCTGATCGAGTATAACAAAGTCCCCTGGTCCTGTATAACAAAATCCTCTGGTCGAGTATAAAAAAAGTCCCCTGATCGCATATAACAAAGTCCCCTGGTCGAATATAACAAAGTCCCCTGATCGAGTATAACAAAGGCCCCTCATTAAGTATAACAAAGGCCATTGGTCAGGTATAAAAAGTCCCTGGTCGAGTATAACAAAGTCCCCTGATAGGGTATAACAAAGTCCTCTGGTCGAGTATAAAAAGTCCCCTGATCGAGTATAACAAAGTCCCCTGTTCGAGTATAACAAAGTCCCAAGATCGAGTATAACAAAGGCCCCTCATCGAGTATAACAAAGTCCATTGGTCATGTATAAAAAAGGTCCCTGATCGAGTATAACAAAGTCCCCTGATAGAGTATAACAAAGTCCCCTGGTCGAGAATAATAAAGTCCCTTGGTTGAGTATAACAAAGTCCCCTGATCGAGTATAACGTATCCCCTGATCAAGTATAACAAAGTCCTCTAGTCGAGTATAAAAAAGTCCCCTGATCGCGTATAACAAAGTCTCCTGGTCGAGTATAACAAAGTCCCCTGATCGAGTATAACAAAGGCCCATCATTGAGTATAACAAAGTCCATTGGTCAATTATAAAAAAGTCCCCTGTTCGAGTATAACAAAGTCGCCTAATCAAGTATAACAAAGTCCCCTGATCGAGTATAACAAAGTCCCCTGGACAAGTATAATTTAAGTTCCCTAATCGTTTATAACAAAGTTCCCTGATCGAGTATAACAAAGTCCCTTGGTCCAGTATAACAAAGTGCTCTGATCGAGTATAACAAAGTCCCCTGGCCCAGTATAACAAAGTCCCCAGAACGAGCAAAACAAAGTCCCCTGATCCATTATATCAAAGTCCCCCGTTCGAATAAAGCAAAGGGCCCTGATCCAGTAAGACAAAGTCTCCTGATCGAGCATAACAAAGTACCCTGATCGATTATAACAAAGTCCCCTGGTCGAGTATAGCAAAGGGCCCTGATCGAGTAAGACAAAGTCCCCTGATCGAGTATAACAAAGTCCACTGGTCGAGTATAACAAAGCCCCCTGGACGAGTATAACAAAGTCCACTGATCGAGTATAACAAAGTCCCCTAATCGAGTATAACAAAGTCCCCTGGTCCAGTTTAACAAAGTCCCTTGATCGAGTATTACATATCCCCTGATAGAGTATAACAAAGTCTCCTGGCCCAGTATTACAAAGTCCCCAGATCGAGCTTAACAAAGTCCCCTCATCGATTATAACAAAGTCCCCTGACCGAGTATAACAAAGACCTCTGGTCGAGTATGACAAAGTCCCCTGGTCAAGTATAACAAAGACCCCTTATCGAGTATAACAAAGTCCCCTCATCGAGTATAGCAAAGGGCCCTGATCGAGTAAGACAAAGTCCCCTGATCGAGTATAACTAAGTCCCTAATCGAGTATAACAAAGCCCCCAGGACGAGTATAACAACGTCCCCTGATCGAGTATAACAAAGTCCCCTGGTCGAGTATAGCAAAGTCCCCTGGTCGAATATAACAAAGCCCCCTAATCGAGTATAACAAAGGCCCATGATCGAGATTAACAAAGTCCCCTGATCGAGTATAACAAAGGCCCCTCATCGAGTATAGCAAAGTCCATTGGTCAAGTATAAGAAAGTCCCCTGATCGAGTATAATATGTCCCCTGATCGAGTATAACATATCGCCTGATCGAGTATAACAAAGTCCCTGTGGAGTATAACAAAGTCCCCTGATCGAGTACAACAAAGTATCCTGGTCGAGTATAACAAAGTTTTCTAGTTGAGTATAACAAAGGCCCCTGGTCAAGTATAACAAAGTCCCCTGATCGAGTATAAAAAAGTCCCCTGGTCCAGTATAAGAAAGTCCCCTGATCGAGTATAACAATGTCCCCTGATCAAGTATAAAAAGTCCCCTGGTCGAGTATAACAAAGTCCCCTGATCGAGTATAAGAAAGTCCCCTGGTCGAGTAGAGCAAAATCCCCTGTTCGAGTATAACAAAGCCCCCGCATCGAGTATAACAAAGGCCCCTAATCGAGTATAACAAAGTCCCCAGATCGAGTATAACAAAGTCCCCAAATCGAGTATAACAAAGTCCCCTGATCGAGTATAACAAAGTACCCTGGTTGAGTATCTCAAAGTCCCCTCATCGAGTATAACATATCCCCTGATCGAGTATAACAAAATCCTCTGGTCGAGTATAAGAAAAGTCCCCTGATTGCATATAACAAAGTCCCCTGGTCGAGCATAACAAAGTCCCCTGATCGTGTATAACAAAGGACCCAATTGAGTATAACAAAGTCCATTGGTCAAGTATAAAAAGGTCCCCTGGTCGAGTTTAACAAAGTCCCCTGATCGAGTATAAACAAAGTACCCTGATCGAGTATAACAAAGTCCCCTGATCGAGTATAACAAAGTCCTCTGGTCGAGTATAAATTAAGTCCCCTGATCGAGTATAACAAAGGCTCCTCATCGAGTATAGCAAAGTCCATTGGTAAATATAGGAAAGTCCACTGATCGAGTATAAGAATTTCCCCCGATCGAGTATAACAAAGGCCTCTGGTCGAGTATGACAAAGTTACCTGATCAAGTATAAAAAAGTCTCCTGCTCGAGTATAACAAAGTCCCCTGATCGAATATAGCAAAGTCCCCTGGTCGGGTATAACAAAGCCCACCTCATCGAGTATAACAAAGTCCCCTGGGTGAGTATAACAAAGTCCCCTCATAGAGTATAACATATCCCCTGATTAAGTATAACAAAGTCCTCCGGTCGTGTAAAACAAATTCCCCTGATTGAGTATAACAAAGTCCCCTGGTCGAGTATAACAAAGTCCCTGATCGAGTATAACAAAATCCCCTGATCGAGTATAACAAAGTCCTCTGGTCGAGTATTACAAAGTCTCCTGATCGAGTATAACAAAGTCCCCTGGTCGATTATAACAAAGTCCCCTAATCGAGTATTACAAAGGCCCCTCATCGAGTATAGCAAAGTCCATTTGTCAAATATAGAAAAGTCCAGTGTTCGAGTATAACAAAGTCCCCCGAACGAGTATAACAAAGCCCTCTGGTCGAGTATGACAAAATCCCCTGATCAGGTATAAAAAAGTCTCCTGGTCGAGTATACCAAAGTCACCCTGACCGAATATAACAAAGTCCCCTGGTCGAGTATAGCAAATTCCCTGGTCGAGTATAAGAAAGCCCCCTCATCGAGTATAACAAAGGCCCCTAATCGAGTATAACAAAGTCTCCTCATCGAGTATAACAAAGTTCCCTGTCCGAGTAAAACAAAGTCCTCTGGTCGAGTACAAAAAAGTCCCCTGATCGCGTATAACAAAGTCCAATGGTTGAGTATAACAAAGTCCCCTGATCGAGTATAACAAAGGCTTCTAATCGAGTATAACAAAGTCCCCTGATCGAGTATGACAAAGTCCCCTGGTCGAGTATAGCAAAGTCCCCTGGTCGAGTATAACAAAGCCCCCTCATCGAGTATAACAAAGGCCCCTAATCGAGTATAACAAAGTCCCCTCATCGAGTGTAACAAAGGCCCCTCATTGAGTATAACAAAGTCCCCTCATCGAGTATAACAAAGTCCCCTGATCGAGTATAACAAAGGCCCATCATCGAGTATAACAAAGTCTTCTGGTCGAGTATAACAAAGTACCCTGATCGAGTATAAGAAAGTCCCCTGGTCGAGTATAACAAAGTCCCCTAATCGAGTATAACAAAGGCCCCTCATGGAGTATAACAAAGCCCCTTGCTCAAGTACAACAAAGTCCCCTGATCGAGCATAAAAAAGTCCCCTGATCGAGGATAACATATCCCCTGATCGAGTATAACAAAGTCCCCTGGTCGAGTATAACAAAGTCCCCTGATCGAGTATAACAAAGGCCCCTCACTGAGTATAACAAAGTCCATTGGTCAAGTATAAAAAGTCCCCTGGTCGAGTATATCAAAGTCCCCTGATAGGGTATAACAAAGTCCCTTGATCCAGTATAACAAAGTCCCCTGACCGAGTATAACAAAGTCCCTGGTTGAGCATAACAAAGTCCCCTGATCGAGTATAACATATCGCCTGATCGAGTATAACAAAGTCCTCTCGTCGAGTATAAAAAAGTCCAATGATCGCGTATAACAAAGTCCCCTGGTCGAGTATAAGAAAGTCCCTGATCGAGTATAACAAAGGCTGCTCATCGAGTATAACAAAGTCCATTGGTCAAGTATAAAAAAGGCCCCTGTTCGAGTATAAGAATGTCCTCTGATCGAGTATAACAAAGTCCCCTGGTCGAGTATAGCAAAGTCATCTGATGGAGTATAACAAAGCCTCCTGCTCGAAAATAACAAAATCCCCTGATCGAGTATAACAAAGGCCCCTGATCAAGTCCAAAAAACGCCCCTAAGCGAGTATAACAAAGTCCCCTCATCTAGTATAACAAAGGCCCCTGATCGAGTATAACAAAGGCCAATCATCGAGTAAAATAAAGTCCCCTCATCGAGTATAACAACATACCCTGATCGATTATATCAAAGTCCCCTGGTCGAGTATAACAAAGTCCCCTAATCGAGTATAACAAAGGCCCCTCATCGAGTATAGCAAAGACCATTGGTCAAATATAGGAAAGTCCACTGATCTAGTATAACAAAGTCCCCCGATCGAGTATAACAAAGGCCTCTGGTCGAGTAAGACAAAATCCCCTGACCAAGTATAAAAAAGTCTCCTGGTCGAGTATAACAAAGTCCCCTGATCGAGTATGACAAAGTCCCCTGGTCGAGTATAGCAAAGTCCCTTGTCGAGTATAACAAACCCCCTCATCGAGTATAACAAAGGCCCCTAATCGAGTATAACAAAGTCCCCTGATCGAGAATAACAAAGTCCCCTGATCGAGTATAACAAAGTCCCCTGGTTGAGTATAACAAAGTCCCCTGATCGAGTATAACATATCCCCTGTTCAAGTATAACAAAGTCCTCTGGTCGAGTATAAAAAAGTCCCCTGATCGCATATAACAAAGTCCCCTGGTCGAGTAAAGCAAAGTCCCCTGGTCGAGTATAACAAAGCCCCCTCATCGAGTATAACAAGGGCCCCTAATCGAGTATAACAAAGTACCCTGATCGAGAACAACAAAGTCCCCTGTTCGAGAATAACAAAGTCCCATGGTTGGGTATAACAAAGTCCCTTGATCGAGTATAACATATCCCCTGATCAAGTATAACAAAGTCCTCTGGTTGAGTATGACAAAATCCCCTAACCAAGTATAAAAAAGTCTCCTGGTCGAGTATAACAAAGTCCCCTGATCGAGTATGACAAAGTCCCCTGGTCGAGTATAGCAAAGTCCCCTTGTCGAGTATAACAGACCCCCTCATCGAGTATAACAAAGGCCCCTAATCGAGTATAACAAAGTCCCCTGATCGAGAATAACAAAGTCCCCTGATCGAATATAACAAAGTTCCCTGGTCGAGTAAAGCAAAGTCCTCTGGTCGAGTATAACACAACCCCCTCATCGAGTATAACAAAGGCCCCTAATCAAGTATAACAAAGTCCCCTGATCGAGTACAACAAAGTCCCCTGTTCGAGTATAACAAAGTCCCTTGGTTGAGTATATCAATGACCCCTGATCGCGTATAACATATCCCCTGATCAAGTATAACAAAGTCCTCTGGTCGAGTATATAAAAGTCTATTACAAAGTTCCCTGATCGAGTATAATAAAGTCACCTGAACCGAGTATAACAAAGTCCCCTGATCGAGTATAACATATCCCCTGATCGAGTATAACAAAGTCCCTGGTTAAGTACAACAAAGTCCCCTCATCGAGTGTAACAAAGGCCCCTCATTGAGTATAAAAAAGTCCATTGGTCAAGTATAAAAAAGTCCCCTGGTCGAGTATAACAAAGTTCCCTGATCGAGTATAACAAAGGCCCCTCATCGAGTATAACAAAGCCCCCTGCTCGAGTATAACAAAGTCACCTGATCTAGTTTAACAAAGGCCCCTCATCGAGTATAACAAAGGCCAGTCATCGAGTATAAAAAAGTCCCCTGATCGAGTATAACAAAGGCCCCTCATCGAGTATAACAAAGCCCCTGCTCGAGTATAACAAAGTCCCCTGGTCGAGTATAACAAAGTCTCCTTATCAGGAATAACAAAGTCCCCTAATCGAGTATAACAAAGGCCCCTGGTCGAGTATAACATAGTCCTTTGATCGATTATAACAAAGTCTCCTGGTCGAGTATAGCAAAGTCCCCTGATCAAGTATAACAAAGCCTCCTGATCGAGTATAACAAAGTCCCCTGATCGAGGATAACAAAGCCCCCTCCTCGAGTACAACAAAGTCCCCTCATCGAGTATAACAAAGTCCCCTCATCGAGTATAATAAAGGTCACTAATCGAGTCCAAAAAAGACCCCTAATCGAGTATAACAAAGTCCCCTGAACTAGTATAACAAAGGCCCCTCATCGAGTATGACAAAGGCCCCTCATCGAGTATAATAAAGCCTCCTGATCGAGTATAACAAAGTCCCCTGATCGAGCATAACAAAGCCCCCTCCTCGAGTATAACAAAGTCGCCTGATCGAGTACAACAAAGTCCCCTGTTTGAGTATAACAAAGTCCCCTGGTAGAGTATAACAAAGTCCCCTGATCGAGTATAACATATCCCCTGATCAAATGTAACAAAGTCCTCTGGTCGAGTATAAAAAAGTCCCCTGATCGCATATAAAAAAGTCCACTGGTCGAGTATAACAAAGGCCCCTCATTGAGTATAACAAAGTCTATTTTTCAAATATAAAAAAGTCCCCTGGTCGAGTATAACAAAGTCCCCTGATCAAGTATAACAAAATCCTCTGGTCGAGTATAAAAAAGTCCCCTGTTCGAGTATAACAAAGTCTCCTGGCCCAGTATAACAAAGTCCTTAGATCGAGCATAACAAAGTATCCTGATCAATTATAACAAAGTCCCCTGGTCGAGTATAAAAAAGTCCTCCTGATTGAGTATAACAAAGACCCCTGGTCAAGTATAGCAGAGTCCCCTGATTGAGTATAACAAAGGCCCCTTATCGAGTATAACAAAGTCCATTGGTCAAGTATAAAAAAGTCCCCTGGTTGAGTATAACAAAGTAGCCTGATCGAGTATAACAAAGTCCCCTGATTGAGTATAACAAAGTCCCCTTAACCGAGTATAACAAATCCCCTTAACCGAGTATAAGAAAGACCCCTGATCGAGTATAACATATCCCCTGATCAAGTATAACAAAGTCCTCTGGTCGAGTATAAAAAAGTCCCCTTATCGCGTATAACAAAGTCCCTTGGTCGAGTATAACAAAGTCCCCTCATCGAGTATAACAAAGGTCCCTAATCGAGTATAACAAAGTCTCCTGATCAAGTATAACAAAGTCCCCTGATCGAGTATAACAAAGTCCCCTTGTTGAGTATAACAAAGTCCCCTTATCGAGTATAACATATTCCCTGATCGAGTATAACAAAATCCTCTGGTCGAGTATAAAAAAGTCCCCTGATTGAGTATAACAAAGTCCCCTGGTCGAGTATAACAAAGTCCCCTCATCGAGTATAACAAAGGCCCCTCATCGAGTCCAAAAAAGGCCCCTAGTCGAGTATAACAAAGTCCTCTGATCTAAAATAACAAAGGCCCCTCATCGAGTACAACAAAGGCCGCTCATCGAGTATAACAAAGTCCCTTGATCGAGTATAACAAAGCCGCCTAATCGAGAATAACAAAGTATACTGTTCGAATATAACAATGTCCCCTGTTCGAGTCTAACAAAGTCCCCTTATCAAGTACAACAAATTCCCCTTACCGAGTATAACAAAGTCCCCTTATCGAGTAAAACAAAGTCCCCTAATCGAGTATAAAAAAGGCCCCTGGTCGAGTATAACAAAGTCCCCTGATTGAGTATAACAAAAGTCCCCTGATCGAGTATAACAAAGTCCCCTGATCGAGTATAACAAAGTCCCCTGATCGATTATAACAAAGTCCCCTGATCGAGTATAACAAAGGGCCCTGATCGAGTAAGACAAAGTCCCCTGATCGAGTATAACAAAGCCCCCTGGACGAGTATAACAAAGTCCCCTTAACCGAGTATAACAAAGTCCCCTTAACCGAGTATAACAAAGTCCCCTGATCGAGTATAACATATCCCCTGACCAAGTATAACAAAGTCCTCTGGTCGAGTATAAAAAAGTCCCCTCATCGCGTATAACAAAGTCCCTTGGTCGAGATATAACATAGTCATCTGATCGAGTATAACACAGTCCCCTGATCGAGTATAACATATCCCCTGATCGAGTATAACAAAGTCCCCTGGTCGAGTATAACAAAGGGCACTGATCGAGTAAGACAAAGTCCCCTGATACAGTATAACAAAGTCCCCTGATTGAGTATAACAAAAGTCCCCTGATCGAGTATAACAAAGTCCCCTGATCGAGTATAACAGAGTGCCCTGATCGATTATAACAAAGTCCCCTGATTGAGTATAACAAAAGCCCCTCATCGAGTATAGCAAAGTCCATTGGTCAAGTATAAGAAAGACCCCTGATCGAGAATAACATATCCCCTGATCGACTATAGCAAAGTCTTCTCGTCGAGTATTACAAAGTCCGCTGATCGAGTATATCATAGCGCCTGATCGAGTATAACAAAGTCCCTGGTGGAGTATAACAAAGTCCCCTGATCGAGTACAACAAGGTATCCTGGTCGAGGATAACAAAGTTTTCTAATCAAGTATAACAAAGCCCCCTGGTCGAGTATAACAAAGTCCCCTTATCGAGTATAACAAAAGTCCCCTGACTGAGTATAACAAAGTCCCCTGATCGAGTATAAAAAAGTCCGCTGGTCCAGTAATAGAAATTCCCTTGATCGAGTATAAAAATGTCCCCTGGCCCAGTATAACAAAGTCCCCAGATTGAGCATAACAAAGCCCCCTGATCGATTATAACAAAGTCCCCTGGTCGAGTATAGCAAAGGGCCCTGATCAAGTATAACAAAGTCCCCTGATCAAGTATAAAAAGTCCCCTGGTCGAGTATAACAAAGTCCCCTGATCAAGTATAAAGAAGTCGCCTGATCGAGTATAACAAAGTCCCCTGATCGAGTATAACTAAACCCCCTGCTCGAGTATAACAAAGTCCCCTGATCGAATATAACGAAGTCCTCTCATCGAGTAAAACATATCACCTGATCAAGTATAACATATTCCTCTGGTCGAGTATAACAAAGTCCCCTGATCGATTATAACAAAGTCTCCAGGTCGAGTATAACAAAGTCACTTGATCGAGTATAGCAAAGTCCCCTGATCGAGTATAACAAAGCCTCCTGATCGAGTATAACAAAGTCCCATGATCGAGTATAACAAAGCCCCCTGCTCGAGTATAACAAAGTCCCCTGGCCCAGCATAACGAAGTCCCCAGATCGATTATAAGAAAGTCCCCTTGTCGAGTATAGCAAAGGGCTCTGATCAAGTAATACAAAGTCCCCTGATCGAGTATAACAAAGTCCCCTGATCGAGTATAGCATACCGTCTGATCGAGAATAACAAAGTCTCCTGGCCCAGTATAACAAAGTCCCCAGATCGAGCATAACAAAGTCCCCTGATCGAGTAAAACAAAGCCCCCTGGACGAGTATAACAAAGTCCCCTGATCGAGTAAAACATATCCCCTGGTCGAGTATAACAAAGGGCCCTGATCGAGTAAGACAAAGTCCCCTCATCGAGTATAACAAAGTCCCCTGATCGAGTAAAAAAAGCCCCCTGGACGAGTATAACCAAGTCCCCTGATCGAGTATATAATATCCCCTGATCGAGAATAACAAAGTCCCCCGATCGATTATAATAAAGGCCTCTGGTCGAGTATGAGAAAGTCCCCTCATCAAGTATAAAAAAGTCCCCTGGTCGAGAATAGCAAAGTCCCTTGGTCGAATATAACAAAAGCCCCTCATC
Organism: Homarus americanus; assembly: GCF_018991925.1. Classification (NCBI taxonomy): domain Eukaryota; kingdom Metazoa; phylum Arthropoda; class Malacostraca; order Decapoda; family Nephropidae; genus Homarus; species Homarus americanus. The sequence continues at coordinate 9,557 of NW_024721439.1, read as the reverse complement.
GAGTATAGCAAAGTCCATTGGTCAAGTATAAGAAAGACCCCTGATCGAGTATAACATATCCCCTGATCGAGTATAAAAAAGTCTTCTCGTCGAGTATAACAAATTCCCCTGATCGAGTATATCATATCGCCTGATCGAGTATAACAAAGTCCCTGGTGGAGAATAACAAAGTCCCCTGATCGAGTACAACAAGGTATCCTGGTCGAGTATAACAAAGTTTTCTAATCGAGTATAACAAAGCCCCCTCGTCGAGTATAACAAAGTCCCCTGATCGAGTATAACAAAAGTCCCCTGACTGAGTATAACAAAGTCCCCTGATCGAGTATAAAAAAGTCCCCTGGTCCAGTATTAGAAATTCCCCTGATCGAGTATAAGAAATTCCCCTGGCCCAGTATAACAAAGTCCCCAGATCGTGCATAACAAAGTCCCCTGATCGATTATAACAAAGTCCCCTGGTCGAGTATAGCAAAGGGCCCTGATCAAGTATAACAAAGTCCCCTGATCAAGTATAAAAAGTCCCCTGGTCGAGTATAACAAAGTCCCCTGATCAAGTATAATAAAGTCCCCTGATCGAGTAAAACAAAGTCCCCTGATCGAGTATAACAAAACCCCCTGCTCGAGTATAACAAAGTCCCCTGATCGAGTATAACAAAGGCCCCTCATTGAGTATAACAACATCCATTGGTCAAGTATAAAAAAGTCCCCTGATCGAGTATAACAAAGTCTCCTGGTCGAGTATACCAAAGTTTTCTAATCGAGCATAACAAATTCCCTTGGTCGAGTATAACAAAGTCATCTGATCGAGTATAACAAAGTCCCCTGATCGAGTATAACTTAGACCCCTAATCAAGTATAACAAAGTCCCCTGATCGAGTATAACAAAGTCGCCTGATCGAGTATAACATATCCCCTGATCGAGTATAACAAAGTCCCCTGGTCGAGTATAACAAAGCCCCCTCATCGAGTATAACAAAGGCCCCTAATCGAGTATAACAAAGTCCCCTGATCGAGTATAACAAAGTTCCCTGATCGAGTATAACAAAGTCCCCCGATCGATTATAATAAAGGCCTCTGGTCGAGTATGAGAAAGTCCCCTCATCAAGTATAAAAAAGTCCCTTGGTCGAGAATAGCAAAGTCCCTTGGTCGAATATAACAAAAGCCCCTCATCGAGTATAGCAAAGTCCATTGGTCAAGTATAAGAAAGACCCCTGATCGAGTATAACATATCCCCTGATCGAGTATAAAAAAGTCTTCTCGTCGAGTATAACAAAGTCCCCTGATCTAGTATAACAAAGGCCCCTCATCGAGTATAACAAAGAACCCTGATTGCGTGTAACAAAGTCCCCTGGTCGAGTATAACAAAGTCCCCTGGTCGAGTATAACAAAACCCCTCATCGAGTATAACTTAGGCCCCTCATTGAGTATAACAACGTCCATTGGTCAAGTATAATAAAGTCCCCTGGTCGAGTATAACAAAGTCCCCTGATCGAGTATAACAAAGTACTCGAGTCGAGTATAAAAAAGTCCCTGATTGAGTATAACAAAGTCCCCTCGTCGTGTATAACAAAGTCCCCTCATCGAGTATAACAAAGGCCCCTCATCGAGTATAAGAAAGTCCATTGGTCAAGTATAAAAAAGTTCCCTGGTCGAGTATAACAAAGTCCCCTGATCGAGTATGACAAAGTCCCCTGATCGAGTATAACAAAGCCCTCTGCTCGAGTATAACAAAGTCCCCTGATCGAGGATATCTTAGACCCTGATCGAGTATGACAAAGGCTCCTCGTCAAGTCCAAAAAAGGCCCCTAGTCGAGTATAACAAAGTCCCCTCATCTACTATAACAAATGCCTTTCATCGAGTATAACAAAGGGCCCTCATCGAGTATAACAAAGTCCCTTGATCGAGTATAACAATGTCCCCTGTTCGAGTCTAACAAAGTCCCCTTATCGAGTATAACAAATTCCCCTTATCGAGTATAACAAAGTCCCTTTATCGAGTTTAACAAAGTCTCCTAATCGAGTATAAAAAAGGCCCCTGATCGAGTATAACAAAGTCCCCTGATTGAGTATAACAAAACTCCCCTGATCGAGTATAACATATCCCCTGATCGAGTATATCAACGTCCTCTGCTCGAGTATAAAAAAGTCCCCTGATCGCGTATAACAAAGTCCCCTGGTCGAGTATATCAAAGTCCCCTGATCGAGTATAACAAAGGCCCCTCATTGAGTATAACAAAGTCCATTGGTCAGGTACAAAAAAGTCCCCTGGTCGAGTATAACAAAGTCCCATAATCGAGTAAAACAAAGCCCTCTGGTCGAGTATAAAAAAGTCCCCTGATCGAGTATAACAAAGTCCCCTGGTCGACTATAACAAAGTCCTCTGGTCGAGTATAAAAAAGTCCCCTGATCGAGTATAATAAAGTCCCCTAATAGAGTATAACAAAGGCCCCTCATCGAGTATAGCAAAGTCCATTAGTCAAATATAGGAAAGTCCACTAAACGAGTATAACAAACTCCCCCGATCGAGTATAACAAAGGCCTCTGGTCGAGTATGACAAAGTCCCCTGATAAAGTATAAAAAAGTCTCCTGGTCGAGTATATCAAAGTCCCCTAATCGACTATAACAAAGTCCCCTGGTCGAGTATAGCAAAGTCCCCTGGTCGAGTATAACAAAGCCCCCTCATCGAGTATAACAAAGGCCAGTAATCGAGTATTACAAAGTCCCCTGATCGAGTACAACAAAGTCCCCTGTTTGAGTTAAGAAAGTCCCCTGGTTGAGTATAACAAAGTCCCCTGATCGAGCACAACATATCTCCTGATCAAGTTTAACAAAGTCCTCTGGTCGAGTATAAAAAAGTCCCCTGATCACGTATAACAAAGTCCCCTGGTCGAGTATAACAAAGTCCCCTGATCGAGTATACAAAGGCCCCTCATTGAGTATAACAAAGTCCATTGGTCAAGTATAAAAAAGTCCCCTGGTCGAGTATAACAAAGTAACCTGATCGAGTATAACAAAGTCCCCTGATCGAGTATAACAAAGCCCCCTGCCGGAGTATAAGAATGTCCCTTGATCGAGTATAACAAAGTCTTCTCGTTGAGTATAACAAAGTCCTCTCGTCGAGTATAACAAAGTCCCCTGATCGAGTATAAAATTTCGCCTGATCGAGTATAACAAAGTCCCAGGTGGAATATAACAAAGTCCCCTGAGCGAGTACAACAATGTATCTTGGTCAAGTATAACAAAGTTTTCTAATCGAGTATAACAAAGGCCCCTGGTCGAGTATAAGAAAGTCCTCTAATCGAGTATAACAAAGTCCCCTTATCGAGTAAAACAAAGTCCCCTAATCGAGTATGAAAAAGGCCCCTGGTCGAGTATAACAAAGTCCCCTGATTGAGTATAACAAAAGTCCCCTGATTGAGTATAACAAAGTCCCCTGATCGATTATAACAAAGTCCCCTTGTCGAGTATAACAAAGGGCCCTGACCGAGTAAGACAAAGTCCCCTGATAGAGTTTAACAAAGTCCCCTGATTGAGTATAACAAAAGTTCCCTGATCGAGTATAGCAAAGTCCCCTGGTCGAGCATAACAAAGGGCCCTGATCGAGTAAGACAAAGTCCTCTGATCGAGTATAACAAAGTCCCCTGATCGAGTAAAACAAAGCCCCCTGGACGAGTATAACAGAGTCCCCTGATCGAGTATAACATATCCCCTAATCGAGTATAAAAAAGACCCTGGTGGAGTATAACAAAGTCCACTCAACGAGTATAACAAAGTCTCCTGGTCGAGTATAACAAAGTTTTGTAATCGAGCATAACAAATTTCCTTGGTCGAGTATAACAAAGTCATCTGATCGAGTATAACAAAGTCCCCTGATCGAGTATAACTTAGTCCCCAAATCAAGTATAACAAAGTCCCCTGATAGAGTAGAACAAAGTCCCCTGATCGAGTATAACATATTCCCTGTTCGAGTATAACAAAATCCCCTGGTCGAGTATAACAAAGCCCCCTCATCGAGTATAACAAAGGCCCCTAATCGAGTATAAAAAAGTCCCCTGATCGAGTATAACAAAGTCCCTTGGTTGAGTATAACAAAGTCCCCTGATCGAGTATAAATTCTGGTTGGAGTATAACAGTCCCCTGATCGAAAGTATAACATATCCTGATTGAGTGCAACAAAGTCCTATATTGAGTATAAAAAGTCCCCTGGTCGAGTATAACAAAAGTCCTCTCATCAAATATATAACAAAGGCCCCTCATTGAGTATAACAAAGTCCATTGGTCAAGTATAAAAAAGTCCACTGATCGAGGTTATCAAAGTCCCCTGATCGAGTATAACAAAGGCCCCTCATCGAGTCCAAAAATGGCCCCTAGTCGAGTATAACAAAGTCCCCTGATCATGTATAATAAAGTACTCTGGTCGAGTATAAAAAAGTCCCTGATTGAGTATAACAAAGGACCCTCATCGAGTATAACAAAGTCCCTTGATCGAGTATAACAAAGCCGCCTAATCGAGTATAACAAAGTATCCTCGTCGAGTATAACAATGTCCCCTGTTCGAGTCTAACAAAGTCCCCTTATCGAGTATAAAAAATTTCCCTTATCGAGTATAACAAAGTCTCTTGATCGAGTATAACAAAGCCGCCTAATCGAGTATAAAAAAGTGTCCTGGTCGAGTATAACAATGTCCCCTGGTCGAGTATAACAAAGTCCCCTGATCGAGTATAACAAAGTACTCTGGTCGAGTATAAAAAAGTCCCTGATTGAGTATAAAAAAGGCCCCTGGTCGAGTATAACAAAGTCCCCTCATCGAGTATAACAAAGGCCCCTGATCGAGTATAACATATCGCCTGATCGAGTATAACAAAGTCCCAGGTGGAATATAACAAAGCCCCCTGATCGAGTACAACAATGTATCTTGGTCGAGTATAACAAAGTTTTCAAATCGAGTATAACAAAGGCCCCTGGTCGAGTATAACAAAGTCCTCTAATCGAGTATAACAAAGTCCCCTTATCGAGTAAAACAAAGTCCCCTAATCGAGTATGAAAAAGGCCACTAATCGAGTATAACAAAGTCCCCTGATCGATTATAAAAAAGTCCCCTGGTCGAGTATAACAAAGGGCCCTGATCGAGTAGGACAAAGTCCCCTGATAGAGTATAACAAAGTCCCCTGATTGAGTATAACAAAAGTCCCCTGATCGAGTATAGCAAAGTCCCCTGGACGAGCATAACAAAGGGCCCTGATCGAGTAAGACAAAGTCCTCTGATTGAGTATAACTAAGTCCCCTGATCGAGGAAAACAAAGCCCCCTGGACGAGTATAACAAAGTCCCCTGATCGAGTATAACATATCCCCTGATCGAGTATAACAAAGTTCCCTGGTCGAGTATAACAAAGCCCCCTCATCAGGTATAACAAAGGCCCCTCATTGCGTATAACAACGTCCATTGGTCAAGTATAATAAAGTCCCCTGGTCGAGTATAACCAAGTCCCTTAATCGAGTATAACAAAGTCCCCTGGTTGAGTATAGCAAAGTCCCCTAATCAAGCATAACAAAGTCCCCTGATCGAGTATAACAAAGTCCCCTGATCGAGTATAACATATCCCCTGATCGAGTATAACAAAGTTCCCTGGTCGAGTATAACAAAGCCCCCTCATCGAGTATAACAAAGGCCCCTCATTGAGTATAACAACGTCCATTGGTCAAGTATAAAAAAGTTCCCTGGTCGAGTATAACAAAGTACTCTGGTCGAGTATAAAAAAGTCCCTGATTGAGTATAACAAAGACCCCTGGTCGAGTATAACAAAGTCCCCTCATCGAGTATAACAAAGGCCCCTCATCGAGTATAACAAAGTCCATTGGTCAAGTATAAAAAAGTTCCCTGGTCGAGTATAACAAAGTCCCCTGATCGAGTTTGACAAAGTCCCCTGATCGAGTATAACAAAGCCCCCTGCTCAAGTATAACAAAGTCCCCTGATCGAGGATAACAAAGACCCTGATCGAGTATAACAAAGGCCCCTCGTCAAGTCGAAAAAGGCCCCTAGTCGAGTATAACAAATTCCACTCATCTACTATAACAAAGGCCCCTCATCGAGTATAACAAAGGACCCTCATCGAGTATAACAAAGTCCCTTGATCGACTATACCAAAGCCGACTAATCGAGTATAACAAAGTATCCTGGTCGAGTATAACAATGACCCCTGTTCGAGTCTAACAAAGTCCCCTTATCGAGTATAACAAATTCCCCTTATCGAGTATAACAAAGTCCCCTTATCGAGTATAACAAAGTCCCCTAAACGAGTTTAAAAGAGACCCCTGGTCGAATATAACAAAGTCCCCTGATTGAGAATAACAAAACTCCCCTGATCGAGTATAACATATCCCCTGATCGAGTATATCAAAGTCCTCTGCTCGAGTATAAATAAGTCCCCTGATTGCGTATAACAAAGTCCCCTGGTTGAGTATAACAAAGTCCCCTGATCGAGTATAACAAAGGCCCCTCATTGAGTATAACAAAGTCCATTGGTCAGGTATAAAAAAGTCCCCTGGTCGAGTGTAACAAAGTCCCCTAATCGAGTATAACAAAGTCCATTGGTCAGGTATAAAAAAGTCCCCTGGTCGAGTGTAACAAAGTCCCCTGGTCGAGTATAACAAAGTCCTCTGGTCGAGTATAAAAAAGTCTCCTAATAGAGTATAACAAAGGCCCCTCATCGAGTATAGCAAAGTCCATTGGTCAAATATAGGAAAGTCCACTGAACGAGTATAACATACTCCCCCGATCGAGTATAACAAATGCCTCTGGTCGAGTATGACAAAGTCCCCTGATAAAGTATAAAAAAGTCTCCTGGTCGAGTATATCAAAGTCCCCTGATCGAATATAACAAAGTCCCCTGGTCGAGTATAGCAAAGTCCCCTCATCGAGTATAACAAAGGCCAGTAATCGAGTATAACAAAGTCCACTGATCGAATATAACAAAGTCATCTGATCGAGTACAAAAAAGTCCCCTGTTTGAGTTAAGAAAGTCCCCTGGTTGAGTATAACAAAGTCCCCTGATCGAGTATAACAAAGTCCCCTCATCGAGTATAACAAAGTCTTTTCGTCGAGTATAACAAAGTCCCCTGATCGACTAAAACATATCGCCTGATCGAGTATAACAAAGTCCCCTGATCGATTATAACAAAGTCCCCTGGTTGAGTATAGCAAAGGGCCCTGATCGAGTAAGACAAAGTCCCCTGATCGTGTATAACAAAGTCCCCTGATCGGGTATAACGAAGCCCCCTGGACGAGTATAACAAAGTTCCCTGATCTAGTATTTCAAAGTCCCCTGGTCCAGTATAACAAAGTCCCCAGATCCAGCATAACACAGTATCCTGATCGATTATAACAAAGTCCCCTGGTCGAGTATAACAAAGGGCCCTCATCGAGTAAGACAAAGTCCCCTGATCGAGTATAACAAATTCCCCTAATCGAGTAAAACATATCCCCTGATCGAGTATAACACAGTCCCTGGTGGCGTATAACAAAGTCCCCTGATCGAGTATAACAAAGTCTCCTGGTCGAGTATAACAAACTTTTCTAATCGAGTATAACAAGGGCCCTTGGTCAAGTATAACAAAGTCCCCTTGTTGAGTATAACAAAGTACCCTGATCGAGTATAACATATTCCCTGATCGAGTATAACAAAGTCCTCTGGTCGAGTAAAAAAAAGTCCCCTAATCGCGTATAACAAAGTCCCCTAGTCGAGTATAACAAAGTCCCCTCATCGAGTATAACAAAGGGCCCTGATCGAGCATAGCAAAGTCCCCTGATCGAGTATAACAAAGCCTCATGATCGAGTATAACAAAGTCCCGTAATTGAGTATAACAAAGTCCCCTGGTCGAGTATAGCAAAGTCCCCTGATCGAGTATAACAAAGCCTCCTGATCGAATATAACAAAGTCACCTGATCGAGTACAACAAGGTATCCTGATCGAGTATAACAAAGTTTTCTAATCGAGTATAACAAAGTTTCCTGGTCGAGTATGACAATGTCCCCTGTTCGAGTCTAACAAAGTCCCCTTAAAAGTACAATAAATTCCCCTTATCGAGTATAACAAAATCCCCTTATCGAGTAAAACAAAGTCCCCTAATCGAGTATAAAAATGGCCCCTGGTCGATTATAGCAAAGTCCCCTGGTCGAGTATAACAAAGCCACCTAATCGAGTATAACAAAGTCCCCTGATCGATTATAACAAAGTCCCATGGTCGAGTATAACAAAGGGCCCTGATCGAGTAAGGCAAAGTCCCCTGGTTGAGTATAACAAAGTCCCCTGATCGAGTATAACAAAGCCCCCTGGACGAGTATAACAAAGTCCCCTTAACCGAGTATAACAAAGTTCCCTTAACCGAGTATAACAAAGACCCCTGATCGAGTATAACATATCCCCTGATCAAGTATAACAAAGTCCTCTGGTCGAGTATAAAAAAGTCCTCTCATCGCGTATAACAAAGTCCCTTGGTCGAGTATAACATAGTCATCTGATCGAGTATAACACAGTCCCCTGATCGAGTATAACATATCCCCTGATCGAGTATAACAAAGTCCCCTGGTCGAGTATAACAAAGCCTCCTCATCGAGTATAACAAAGGCCCCCTAATCGAGTATAACAATCCCTCTGGTCGAGTAAAAAAAGTCCCCTGATCCATATAACAAAGTCCCCTGGTCGATTATAACAAAGTCCCCTCATCGAGTATAACAAAGGCCCCTCATCGAGTCCAAAAAAGGCCCCTAGTCGAGTATAACAAAGTCCTCTGATCTACTATAACAAAGGCCCCTCATCGAGTACAACAAAGGCCCCTCATCGAGTATAACAAAGTCCCTTGATCGAGTATAACAAAGCCGCCTAATCGAGAATAACAAAGTATCCTGTTCGAATATAACAATGTCCCGTGTTCGAGTCTAACAAAGTCCCCTTATCGAGTACAACAAATTCCCCTTACCGAGTATAACAAAGTCCCCTTATCGAGTAAAACAAAGTCCCCTAATCGAGTATAAAAAAGGCCCCTGGTCGAGTATAACAAAGTCCCCTGATTGAGTATAACAAAAGTCCCCTGATCGAGTATAACAAAGTCCCCTGATCGAGTATAACAAAGTCCCCTGATCGATTATAACAAAGTCCCCGGGTCGAGTATAACAAAGGGCCCTGATCGAGTAAGACAAAGTCCCCTGATAGAGTATAACAAAGTCCCCTGATCGAGTATAACAAAGCCCCCTGGACGAGTGTAACAAAGTCCCCTTAACCGAGTATAACAAAGTCCCCTTAACCGAGTATAACAAAGTCCCCTGATCGAGTATAACATATCCCCTGATCAAGTATAACAAAGTCCTCTGGTCGAGTATAAAAAAGTCCCCTCATCGCGTATAACAAAGTGCCTTGGTCGAGATTTAACATAGTCATCTGATCGAGTATAACACAGTCCCCTGATCGAGTATAACATATCCCCTGATCGAGTATAACAAAGTCCCCTGGTCGAGTATAACAAAGGGCACTGATCGATCATAACAAAGTCCCCTGATCG
>NW_024721438.1:0-2500 GCF_018991925.1 Homarus americanus | reverse complement strand
GGGGATGGGGGGGGTTTCCACGCCCTTCCCAGTGGGTGGGTCCTGATACCTTCCGTCGGCGCCTGACGGATGGTGCCATTCTCCACCTCCCAGGATGGGCGAGGATGGGGGATGGGGGGGTGGGGGGGATTGGGAGGTTTCCACGCCCTTCCCAGTGGGTGGGTCCTGATACCTTCCGTCGGCGCCTGACGGATGGTGCCATTCTCCACCTCCCAGGATGGGCGAGGATGGGGTTGATTTTGATTTTGCCGCTTGCAGCGGCTACTTTATTGTGCACCCCACACTCATCCTGTGAGCGGTAGCGCAAAAGGATTACAGAGTAGGGTTTACAAAGGGTCATAATAATTAACCCCGGTTGTCAGGATATTATGGCACCGAAAGTTACACAGTATTTCATTTACATTATTTGTTTAGTTCTATACATAAAGGGTAACTTATTCACAAATGCGTGAGAACAGGCGTGTGAGGCAGTATGTCTGGCCTCACACTTTGTTATTCACATTTACGTGGGAGGTATTCAAGCACATTGCGTATTTGGTTCTGTACATGAGAACTGATATAGTTACTGAGTGCAAAAAAGTGGATACAATCTTAATATGTCGGCTATCTTGCCATTAGAGATGAAGTGTTGTGCCATTTCACACACAGTGTGCTTGGACCTGTCCCTAAAAGGTTCTATCTTCACACAGTCGAGGACGTAGTGTTCAAGTGTGTGGCCATATGTATGGCCACACACTTTACATTTAGTTTTGTTTACATCTGCTTGAGGAACATACTGCCAGAGGTACTTATATCCTAACCTTAATCTAGCGGTTACAACATCTTGTAATCTAGTGATCTTGTTACTTGCTCCATATACATGTTTCACTTGATACATCTCATCATGGTAAACTATGGATCGACTAGTGCCTGTTTGCACTTGTCTACTTGCGTCAAACTCATCAATAAGTTCTTTCCTAATTACAGTTTTAAGGGTTCTTTTTGACAGACCCAAATTGTATTCAACGGTGTCTTTGTTAGACGCGAGTTTGGCGAGGGCATCAACTCTGTCATGTTTTATGAGGCCTATGTGAGAGGGGATCCACAACAGTTTGACCCTGACACCCCGGTCAACAAGGCACGCATATTTGTGTCTGGCTTCAGAGACAAGAGCGTGACAACCTGAGTCGAGGGTACCAAGGGCAAGTAGTGAGGATAGAGAGTCAGTGATGATGAGACTGTCAGTAACAGTGGTTTCAATGAATTTAATAGCTGTGAGTATGGCAACTAATTCAGTTTGTAGAGTGGATGCCCAGTTGTTAATTCTAACTCCTTTCTCAATTATATTACCGTCAGGTTGAGTCACAACAATAGCACTTCCAGCCCTCCCACAGGCGGTGTTTAGAGATCCATCAGTGTAGATGGTCTGTGTGATATTATCATCAGTCTGTAGAGTGTGTATGTGTTCAAGGGCTCTCAATTTGGCAGTGTGTTGGAGATAAATGCTTTGTATAATTAATTTTTTAGGCGGATACGTCGGTATTGTGATATCGAAGGGAACTGTCCGCCAGGGTGGCAGGAAGCGCTGTTGTGTCTCAACTTTGTACAGGTGGTCTAGTCCAAATATCTTCATATGTGTAGCTGTAGTTTGGATCCATTTAGACTCAGTAGTCCCATGGTTCATACATTCTAGCAATTTTAAGGAAACAATGTTATCAGGATCACCACGCAGAAGCCTCAGGGCTATCATGAGGTTGACTTCAATTATTCTATCTTTAACACTGGGTATACCTAGTTCTTTCCTCATATTAAGTACTTTAGTGCTCATGGGACATCCTAGGATAATTTATGTTAGGAGACATGTGTTCTCTGATTCTATATAAGAGTCTGCCAAGAACCATCCTCTCAAAGGTTTTACACAGGCAGCTGGTTAGTGATATGGGACGAAAGGCATCAGGCTGTCCTGGTTTCGGTATTGGTACAACAATACTGCTGGTCCATGATGTGGGTAGTTGGCCCTCGGCATGACTCATATTGTACAATACCAACAATGGATTGCCTGGCACGCGCCTTAGTAGTCTAATGATGTTGTAGGTGACTCCGTCCTCTCCAGGGGAAGTAGACCTACCCCTGGCGAGGGCGGCGTCAAGCTCCCACTCAGTATATGGAACATCACACTCATCGTGCTGTTTGCCCAGCATAAAGCTAATAAGATTACTTCTCTCTGCAGACTTCGCATCAAGGAGTCCCCGAGTCCTAGCTGGTAACATGTCATAGCTCGACACATGAGCCCACTTTGTTATTAGCTCATTCGACTTTTGCAGAGGGTTTGGATGGGAGACGTGTCTTCTGTTTTTACCTCTGATTATGTTTGTTTATGTCTTTCCAGGCTTTGCTGAGGGATGTGTGTTGGTTCAGGCTGTTGACATATGTCTCCCATGCATTTTGTCTGAGTTCGTTTACACGTTCCCTGACAGTGGGCTCAGTGTGTAAAAAGTCTGGGAGATCTGTGTATTGAAGC
>NW_024721437.1:0-10351 GCF_018991925.1 Homarus americanus | reverse complement strand
AGTCAATTTAAATACGCTGGTGAATTTAAATTCTTGTTGTTTTAAGTGAAACATCATTGATCACAGTCATGTGGATCTAAAAATTTTATTCGACACTAATAACTTCATACATATATTTCGTTAATCAGTAGCAGTCAGGTGGGTAGGAAAGATGCTGGTAGTGATCAAAGTGGAGTTAGTGAGCAAATTGTTCTAGAATCTATTATAGAAGCTTCCTGTAGAAGACTATATGTGGGTAATAATAATGTTATAACAGAAGTATGACTGTGGTCGCTTCTCTCCATCAGTATAAACTTGATCTAATTTGTGTACTATATAGCAGTCAATAGTAAGGAAAATAATTCTTATTTTCCACCACTTCAAGAAAAATTTCTAATGACTGCTAAATATTTGTTAAAAAAATCAACAAACGGTTTGGACGAGTTGGATCGAACCGGTCCCAGCACACCTCTGGATGTAATCCATTCTTGTAAATAGTGAAAGTCCACACCTTTCAGAAATGAAGTGGAAAACTATCTGATATAGAAGGGAGAGAGAAGGAGAGATGTGCATAAAGCTGCCTTCGTTCTGCTGATCCCTCACCCCTAGCCCCTCTACTGTATATCCAAGTGGCCACATCGGAATTTTAGCTGGCCATATTTTTGTAGTACATGTAATTATTTAATTTTTTCATGACTCTATAATTGACCTATTCTGAACAATAATCTGTCGGGTTAATATTGCACCTAGAGACTTTATTTTGGTGTCTAATAGCACATTGTGACGTGAGGTAAGTCCAAGGGCGAGATGTCTAACATCACAAAAGCTGAGAAGCTAACGAGAAAAGACTGGGAGGCTCTCATATTTGAGTGACTGAAAGATAAATGCCTGTTTGGCAACATAATTTAGCCAGGACAGCCTCTGGAGTGTGTAACATGCTACCACGACCACATAGTTGGCACGGTCTATCCCGGTGGAAACCTTAACTCCTCTTTTGTCGCTTAAGGGCCCCAAGGCTCAGTGTGCGCTAAATTGGTCAACAAGTGCATCCCTACCGTGGGATAGTAAGCTGTTCTTGCCTGAGGTTCGACACCATATGCATCGATCAAAAAGCTGCAAAGAGTGGCAGCATTTTGGTTCTTATTGATTTTATTGTAAAATGTTTATGAAAAGAATGGTATTTGGAAATTCCTACAGTAATAAGACCCATCGCCAGCGACCCCGGCACTGTGGCTGTCAGGCATACTGGTGGCAGACAACTGTGTTCGCATCTGAGCATGAATATGTTGTTACGAATATGAGAAATTCATTCCTGACATAACAACCATGTTTTTTTATGTAAAATACTTCGGGACATTGTTTCATTTACAGAAAATTTACTTTTGATTTACAATGATGGATATATAAATGAATCCCCACTCAAAAAGTTCCATGACTATATTACAATTTCCACATCAGAGAAAATGTACACAGAGTCATGTCTGGTTTTGTTCATATGGCCCGCAGCGAGATCACCATGTAATGTCTCAGCGGGTTTTCATCCCATCAGTTAGCGTAACCTCGCGGGATTTTGTGTTGTCGCCACGCAGCCGCTTTTCATGCTGTCAATTTATATAACCCATGGGGCTTCGTGCCATGTCTCCAGTGGCATTTATCCTGTCAATTTCCGTGACCCCACGGGTCTTTCTGTCGTTAGTCGGCGTAACTTTTTCTTATCCTGTCAGCTGGTGTGACCCTATCAGGATTGTCAGATGTCATTTCGTGGGTTTCCATCGTGTTAATTTAGGTCGTCTATGTTTTCACCCAACCAGCCGAGGCATTTCTTTACACTTATCTCATTTAAAGGCGCTACTTACCTTTCTATTCTCACTTGTTTTACAGTGATAGCCATTGAAGAAGTTTAGCTCAGAAAAATGTTAATATAAAAAACTTCCACTAAGATTACAATAAATAGTTATATTGAGCCCGTTTGTTCATGCTAAGAAAATAATCCAACATATTACCTATTGAAAATTATTATTGAGTGATTCGCAGCTGAAGAAGATTAATAATAGTTCAGTTAATGAAAACAAGGAATGATTATACGACATGCGCACCGTGAACGTTAACAAAAGCTATGAAGGAGCGCTCCTTACAATTCCCAATTCTGACGAATCTAGTGAGTCGACAACCTCCAGTCTGGGCGGAGAACTACAGTAAGACCCAGTTAACAGCACAATGTCACTTGTGAAATTTCAAGTTTCTGGACTTAAACAGAATTTGGGATAAAATATCTGGACTTTCTGCCTGGACCCTCTCATTGAACTTGACTTACGTCTCACAGCTTGATATTTTTAGTCATGTTAAAATTCACGTCCACAACCTTTCATTTTTCATGAAATTCGTAAAATTTCAAATGTAAATTGTATTTTGTAAATTCAATGTTTATAAATAATATGATGAATAGTATTTATACACCTGTATTTACCAGGTCTCAGCTCTCTTATCAATATAGTAAGTAATAATGACATAACTAACTGTGTGATCTTTTTTAATCATGCCAGATCTGAAACGTAATCATAGTACATTAATTAACACCTTGTATGTCGTCATGTTAGGCGCATAAAAAACATTTATACAATTTATTAAGGATTATACGCATCAGGTTCTAAAGGTAAACTCAGGTATACTCCAACTTTTAATTACCGTGTCGTGCATTATTCATATAACCACTATCACACGACAGACAAATGTATATCGGCTCACAGGTGTCAGATATAGTACCGTATGTTAATTATGTAGGACGATGATGATATAATGTAAAGGAGAGGCCCAACAATATGATAGAAACTATTTTTTGAGACCCCAACATGAGCGTTTCTTTTGAGAAAATAGAAAGCAAATTTCACACTTGGAAGGCATTGTTAATGTCATGATGTGTAAGCATTCATTTGGAAACTACAACCAATCAAGAAAAATCTTTATATTGGCAAGTATTACAGTTTAGGTCAACCACAAAGACTGACCAGTGCAGTTAAGGAACACGGTGCCAACAAGCGAGGCAACACTACAGCCATATAGTATCACCAACGACACAGTCACTGAAGTGCTCAACGTATTAGAGCTCTGGATGTTATTGCTAAGCGTCCTGGTGAAGAAGGGCGTCAGATAATGGTACATTATGCAAATACTATACATACTGCAGCTGAAGAGAACGGTACTTGGGACTTTTCATTGGCATTACACTGGTGCTCCTGCAAACGTGATAATGTCGCTGACGGAGATAATTACAGACACAATGTTCTAGGCACTGGTATATTTCAATATAAATAATCCGTGTATTAGTTTAAATATTTTGTTAGCATGTTACCTCATGAATAACCAAACTAACATAATTTGTATGTTGCCTTGATTGTCGGGTGTCTCTCAAACTGTATGTTTTCACATGCTTACAATAGTGATGAAAAAAAATCGTTTTTTAAGAAAAAAAAAGAAAAAACACGTGTTTTTTTTCTACAGACCAAAATTGCATTTCATGGTTGTATTACAGCAATTGTAACACTGCCTTAAGCCAATCTGGCTTTTGTATAATATAATTAGTAACATTTTAACTGTACTTACATAATGCAACTTAGTATTGTTTTACCTACCAAGCATATTTAATGAAATACAACTGCCATCTGCAAGTTACTTTTCCGTAATCTAAGATCTAATTATGAAAGTATATTACTGTGTCCAGTGTATGTTGGACAATTGGACTGTGGGATCGTACTGGTGATGGCCCGGGTACTGTATGCGTTTAAACAGGTTCTAACAAACTACCAGCATGCCACTACTTGAGCAGTCCACTGGGCACTGAGTATCTGATTCTCATTAGGGAAAGTTCTGAATCAGTTTATAGTAGCGGACATAATTCGCTATTATTGTTTTGTTTTTTGTTTCTAATGATAAGTTCAGACAAAAAAGACGATTTTCATCTCTGACACTCCTGGTGCATTTTACCCCTAACTCAGATATCGGGAATTAAAAATGAGAAAACAACTACAAAAGTCTACTCTAAGCGGTGACGAGAAATGCTTTCATTTTATTGAATAAGTTGAGACAAAGCAAGAAGATTTTTTCTGACACTTATCCCTCAACCCATAACATAAATAATACATGGTTAATAGCACCAACCAAACTTACCTAAAGTTAAATAACTTCCTAAAGAACCAACCTGACTGGGCAACCGCACCCAGTAAGGTCATCCTTACGAGGTCGAAAACACAATCATATCACAGATCAAAACAAAAACAAACTATGGTCGCTGCATGGAACGTCAGGACCCGCAGTAGATGCAGCCCTCCACACGTGCAACATTTGTGAACGACTCTGCCGGTCCCGTAACGGACTCTTTGGTCACCTCAAAGCTCACTAACCTAGGTGACATCTTTAATAACTCATATCATTGTATCATAGCTGGATGATCGTCATACTCGATTCCGGGTGATAGCTAAGTAGTAGTAGTAGTGTGTGTGTGTGTGTGTGTGTGTGTGTGTGTGTGTGTGTGTGTGTGTGCAGGGTGGATACAGTTCGATTTATAGGAACCAGGGTGAAACGGAGATCTTGGTGAACGAAAGACAGACTTTACGCAATCAGATAATGATGAATAAATGGTAAAAAAAATCGACAATGGTAATGAAAAACAGAAAAAAATAGTGAATATATAATAAATTGGTGTAAAATGGTACCTACCTTTATTGCTGGGGAAGTGAAGGTGTGCTATTTCCAGATTAACAATGGGCAGTCATGACTATGTAATCCACTTTCACTTTTCACTCTAATCAGAAGTTAATGAAGAATGATATAAACTTCACCTCTTGCTGTTTTTTAAGACATGGCTGAGGTAGAAATGGTTGAAATGGGCGTGGACGGGCACTAAGACATGTACAGGTACAGGTACAGGACTGTACAGGTAAAATAATAGTGAAGAGATTAACGAATACTAAACTTAGATAATGGTGAATAAATGAGAGAAATATAGTGAAAAAACGAATATTATAGTTAGAATAGAGTGAATAAACGAAAGAAATAATAGAGATATTGATACAGTAAATGTCATCACTCTTTTATTGCTTATGTAATGTGTTTCGTCTCTATGGTTGCCACACTATGTATTGCTCAGAACGATCTGGCAAAATAAAGAAGAATGGTCATCACCGTATTGGCGTTAAACCTTCTTGAGTTAGAAGAAGGAAAAGGTGAGGTGTCGCTGAAGTGAAATGATATACTAGTGTTTTCAGGACATATTTCTGATAACATGAAATTCTGCAGTTGAGATGCAAAGGGGATAAATGTGCATAAAAGATGTAAGGAGTGGAAAAAAATTATGAGAAATACTGGTGTGATAAATGTAGGAGATAAGGTATAAACGAGGACGGTAAATCCCAGGATTCAGGAAATTACAAATGTTGAAAAATAAATGGACAGGGGAAGCTCGTGTGCAGATCATACCACTACTACAAAAATTTTAATGGAGAAAACTTTAGGAAAAGTGATAAGTCTATATGACAACAAAGTCATTTTGGAAATTCGTATGATAGAGAGGGGAGGATTCTGAACGTATAAAATCGTTAACGATGGAGAGGGGAAGCTGCTAGAGGCAGATAAGGCTTTTATTAAGTAGCAGAGGAGAGCTGAGTGACTGCCTTCAAGTTACTGGAAAACAGTGAGGTGGTTGTGGCGGTGAATTAATTTATCTATTGGCAGGGTAGTGAAAGAGGGTTCGACCAGGCAGTATTTAGTGGAGTACTTATGATTTTGATAATAGTAAGAAGAGGTAAGAATTGGAATACCTTGTTAATAGGGTGTGTCATACGGAGGCGAATTTTTTTTTTTTTAAGTTTGAAAAATCGGCCCATGGTATTAATGATGTAGTTCTATGTGCAGAATCATGTGATATCTTCAGATTTGAAAAGTTTTCATTTCTTGCTAGGTAAATTTTAACTTGAAATCTTATGAAAATTCAGTATTCCCACCCTTTTACCTCGGGGCAATGTTGCCACATAACGTGCAGTGTTGCCACGTGATGATATATATAAATGCTACTCGGCACAGTAGCTTATATACAGGGTTGCTACTCGGCACAGTAGCTTATATACAGGGTTGCTACTCGGCACAGTAGCTTATATACAGAGTTGCTACTCGGCACAGTAGCTTATATACAGAGTTGCTACTCGGCACAGTAGCTTATATACAGGGTTGCTACTCGGCACAGTAGCTTATATACATAACCTACACTATTTATCATAGAGTATGGGAACAACATCGACGCCATATTGGTTACCATCTTTGAGTCATATAATTAGTTAGCTACATAGTGTTAATTATTTAGTTAAATAGGAAAAAATAATCTACTAGCGTGTGTTGTGACCAAAATAAATCAACATTGTATTTACTTTCTCCTCCAGGGGGCACTAAGTCTAGAGAAATGACACAATTGACATCTACATAAAGTGACTGACCAAGGGTAAATATTGGCTACCTTTTGTGTTACTTTGAGGTCGTAAGAACACACAGAGCTGCTCTTAAGGATGTTTACCACAATACACCTCAACCAGTTTCTCATTCACTAAGGTCAAACAATAAATCTAGTTCACAAGATACACAGTAAATTTTATTAGAATACAATAATCAATTACTGTATTATTGTATTGAGGCGAATAGTCTTATGGTGTTAAGATGTGTTCTTAAGCCACGAAGGTAAACAAAAGGTATTCAATATCTGCCTTGGTTGACGATGATCTGTAGATGTTAGCAAGTCCTCCTGCTCTCGAGTAAGGTAAGGAAGGCCTCATCTGACCAAAATTGTTAATTAAGATAGATTACCTGAAGATTAACCCTCTCAGCTTATTTCAACTAATGATTAACCTAACGCTACCTGGGAAATTAAGTTAGGTTAGATTAAGTTAGGTCAGGTCAGGTCAGGTCAGGTCAGGTCAGGTCAGGCAGTGCCAGTGTAGTTAATCTTGAGGTTAAATAAACTAGAGGCTAATCTTCACATGAGCCACTATGACACTTTGACGGAGGCGGTTACGTACAACAGGAAAGCTCTGATAACATATTATGTACAGTATATACCGTTTAAGTTGCATCAGCAGCTCTATACACCACTTATTGACTTACTCATTCACTGCCGTAGAAATATTTACTTCTCTAACAGGTTTCTATATGGTTCCCAGTCATTATAATACGACCTTGTAAAATCAAATGATCTAAATTAAACTAAACTTATCCAAATTAAACTTATTAGCTAACAAATCCTTCTAAAACACGATATATGCAAATAAAAAGTTCTAAATTCAACTTAACTTATCGTAATATAACTATTATAACTAAACCATTTTAATTAAACCTAACCTAAACACCTCAAGTGCCACAAACAGAAGGAAAAAACACCTTTAATATTATCGTGTAAGAGGCCCCTGTAACCCACTAACTCCAGGTAATGCATCTATATCAGTCTACCTGCGTCGGAAGCTCTATACGTGACTATGATCGTTACCCACTGCTGGAGAACATTTGTACTTCTATAATTACCCTTGGAGAAACAATGCACCAATTTACGATTTATTTATTTTATTTTTCATTTATTTTTTATTCTTGGTCCATACTGTAAACACCGCCCGCTTGTGAGTCCCGTCAGCCATTTTGTTCCAACTTTCGGGGATTCTAAAATAAACTATAAATAAATAAATAAATAAAACAAGCATCTTTTGTTTTTCTAACCCATGAGCTGTGAGTCTTCACTATATACTTCAACATTACTGTAAACTAAGGCTAGAGAGAGTGTGTACAGTACTAGTGGAGCCAAGACGAGAAGGTATTTCAAATCCCTAAAGGGTTTTACAAGTGGAGAGTCTTACAAGTGGAGGGTCTTACAGGTGGAGGGTCTTACAAGTGGAGGGTCTTACAGGTGGAGGATTTTAATAAGGATAAATACAACAAGTCTTACAGTTGAATCAGCCAAGTCGAGGAAAACTCTTAAGAGTCATGTAACTTCTACCTGGTGTTACCTGTAATCAAGCTAAGGTATATGTTAGAAGAATATTATCTCGTTACTATCCATTCCTCTTCCACTATCCTGCGAGGTGGTGTATTAATAGGCACAGATACTCATGATAAAGAAGGAATAAAGAGAAAGACGCAAGATACCTATAAAATGCGACAGAATATACTCACACATGCGTAATCCTAACCCATCCCAACCCAACCCAACCCTATCCTACCCTCAGCTTCACCACAGTACACAAAGTCATTCTTGGTATCAGAGTGACGCATAAACACCCTGTATCGCCTAAGACACATTTGAATCGGATGGTTCGTTGACGGTTTTATTTCTTCGGTATAAACCAGTGAAGCAATTAGTTCGTGGGAACAGTGAGTCAAAATATTTCACATCAGCTTCGTTTACGACCTCCAGCTGATATTTACTTCTGTTGTCTATATCAATCACATTTTATAATGAAAACAAAAATATGGTTAGTTACTTAAAAATGAAAATAAATCATACTTAGACACTTAGGAGTGGGGAAAAAAGATACTTAAGATACTTAAAAATGAAAACACTCTTTGATACTTAAATTAGAACAAAATAAACGGACATAAAGATTTAACTATGAGCGGTGGATATTACGACATGTACCGGCTATTTTTTAAACCTTGGCACCTGTAGATTAAGAAAATATATGGTGATATTATTTCTGATGAGATAAAGGTCGTATTTGTCCAGAGAAGTAACAGAGGAAAAAAATCACTTGAGAGGCATAAAGATTACAAAAGAACAGAACACCATGAGCTCTCTACAGCTATTGTCAGCTGTCAATATGCTGATGTACAGAAGCTACACAATGTTATTGGTGACTGTAATCCCAGGAAAATGATGCTCTTATAAACTTGGTAACTGGAGCTGTAATGCCAGAAAATGCCAAATATGACAATCTATGAGCATATGAAGTTGGAAGCCAAAATTATGAAAATTTTGTCAAGGAACGTATTGTTGGTCCATTGAGCATCTGGGAAAAGCTGTCCAAGGTTAATCTACTGTCGTGGAAAGCAGCAAATAAGACTTCAACCATCAAATTGCTATCATAGGTTATAGAACTTAAGCAGGACATACAGTATATGCATCACAGAAGGGCAGCACTGTACATATCAAGTCACCAGACACTGATGTGTTTGGCATATTAAAGCAGCCTCAACTTGGAGAAAATACAAGTATGATAACAGGTACTGGTGAGCGACGACACATTGGGCAGAGAGCCTTACAGGTTTCCATGCCTTCACAGGATCTGACTGCATTGGAAAATTTGTTGGCAAAGGAAAGAAAGCATGTTGGAGTACTTTGATGAAATCTAACACAAAAGTCCTAGATGCATTCAAGATGCTGAGTAGACCAAATGCCTCCAGCAGACATGTATATTGGTCTAGAGGAATTTGTATTTAAGCTCTACTGTCCACGAATGACTTTCACTAAACTGTCAAAACTTAGATGGCATCTCAAGATAACGAAGAGGCAGCCGGCGGTTCTACTTCAGCGACTGCAACTCTAAAGCATCATATATATTGAGAGGAAGGTATCAAGCTCTTCGTGGTCTTGTAGATGCAGCATAGTGAAATGCTAATTAGAGCATGGCTGGAAGATTGACAATGACTGTTTCATACTAGTAATATCAGACCAACCACCAGCTCCAGAAGCTAATCAAGCAGAACTTGTTAAATGTGGATGGGCGTCAGGAAATGTGGATCATTGTCATGTTCATACAGAAAGAATCAGAAAGAATAGCATGACATGCACCGAGATGTATAACTGTCAAGCAGATGATGAGAAATGCCTAAACAAGGTGAAGGAATCTGTTGTACACAGAAGACTCTGATGACGAGGACTGAAGCAATGTCGTAAATAATAACTTGTGACTTGTATATACATGATGTATAACACTACAAACTTTTAATGAATATAAAACGGTGGTTCTAAGCTTTTCAGATAATGGTAATAAGTATATGTTTAATTTCCAGGATTTGTCTTTAGCAATTAATTTTACTTACTGCAATCTCTTCTTTGCCAGAGACAGGATGGCATATATGAGCAGCCATGTTTGTAACACACTTAAGATATTATAACAGCATTCATAATATATTATGTTAAATTGTAATCATATAATACTACAGTACATGTTCATAGGTTATTAGTCATGTTTTAAGTTACTTAGGACTTAATGGTAATACGTCTGTGGTTCATTACGCCGCTCTTTGATAAAACTTCTTTAATGGCATAAAACTTATAATAAACCGTTCAGAAAAAATTACACCACAGTTCCTTAACATAGTTTATAAGGATTATTACGACGTATGG
>NW_024721436.1:0-12813 GCF_018991925.1 Homarus americanus | reverse complement strand
CACAATCTTCACTACATCTCACTTCACAATCTTCACTATATCTCACTTCACAATCTTCACTACATCTCACCTCACAATCTTCACTACATCTCACTTCACAATCTTCACTACATCTCACTTCACAATCTTCACTACATCTCACTTCACAATCTTCACTACATCCTACTTCACAATCTTCACTACTTCTCAATTCACAATCTTCACTACATCTCACTTCACAATCTTCACTACATCTCACTTCACAATCTTCACTACATCTCACTTCACAATCTTCACTACATCTCACTTCACAATCTTCACTACATCCCACTTCACAATCTTCACTACTTCTCAATTCACAATCTTCACTACATCTCACTTCACAATCTTCACTACATCTCACTTCACAACCTTCACTACATCTCACTTCACAATTTTCACTACATCTCACTTCACAATCTTCATTACATCTCACTTCACAATCTTCACTACATCTCACTTCACAATCTTCACTACATCCCACTTCACAATCTTCACTACATCTCACTTCACAATCTTCACTACATCTCACTTCACAATCTTCACTACATCTCACTTCACAATCTTCACTACATCTCACTTCACAATCTTCACTACATCTCACTTCACAATCTTCACTACATCTCACTTCACAATCTTCACTACATCTCACTTCACAATCTTCACTACATCCCACTTCACAATCTTCACTACATCTCACTTCACAATCTTCACTACATCTCACTTCACAATCTTCAATACATCTTACTTCACAATCTTCACTACATCTCACTTCACAATCTTTCACTACATCTCACTCACAATCTTCACCATATCTCACTTCACAATCTTTACTACATCTCACTTCACAATCTTCACTACATCTCACTTCACAATCTTCACTACATCTCACTTCACAATCTTCACTACATCTCACTTCACAATCTTCACTACATCTCACTTCACAATCTTCACTACATCCCACTTCACAATCTTCACTACATCTCACTTCACAATCTTCACTACATCCCACTTCACAAACTTCACTACATCTCACTTCACAATCTTCACTACATCTCACTTCACAATCTTCAATACATCTCACTTCACAATCTTCACTACATCTCACTGCACAATCTTTCACTACATCTCACTTCACAATCTTCACCATATCTCACTTCACAATCTTTACTACATCTCACTTCACAATCTTCACTACATCTCACTTCACAATCTTCACTACATCTCACTTCACAATCATCACTACATCTCACTTCACAATCTTCACTACATCTCACTTCACAATCTTCACTACACCTCACTTCACAATCTTCACTACATCTCACTTCACAATCTTCACTAACACCATCCTTCATCACTACATATAACAACATCCATCATCACTACTTATAACACCATCCATCATCATCACTACATATAACACTATCCATCATCACTACACATAACACGATCCATCATCACTACATATAACACCATCCACCATCACTACATATAGAACCATCCATCACGACATATAACACCATCCAACATCACTACATATAACACCAACCATCATCACTACATATAATATCATCCATCATCACTACATATAACTCCATCCATCATCACTACATATGACACCATCCAGCATCACTACATATAACACCACCCATCATCACTACATATAACATCATGCATCATCACTACATATAACACCATCCATCAACACTACATATAAAACCAACCTATCATCACTACATATAATATCATCCATCATCACTACATATAACACCATCCAACATCACTACAAATAACACCACCCATCATCACTACATATTACATCATCCATCACTACATATAACTCTCTCCATCATCACTACATATAACACCATCCAGCATCACTACATATAACACCAACCATCATCACTACATATAACATCATGCATCATCACTACATATAACACCATCCATCATCACTACATATAAAACCATCCTATCATCAATACATATAACATCATCCATCATCACTACATATATTACCCTCCTATCATCACTACATATAACACCATCCTATCATCACTACATATAACGCCATCCTTCATCACTACATATAACACCATCCATCATCACTACATATTATAACACCTTCCATAATCTCTACAAACACCAGTCCTCAACACTATAGTGATAAACAGAGCTTCATTTTGTTGTCAGTTTCTTTAAATTCCAACCTTATTAAACCGTAATTCTTTCTGCATGGTCAAATTTTGATTTGACCTCAGTGAGAGAGCTGTTAGTGTCAGTACATCACAATGGTGTTCCGACGCACTGTATCGAAGGTGTCTGAGGTGGAGGTGAAGGCTTGCAAGGATTTCGTTGTAGACTTCGACACCAGCTTTGTGGTGGTTGCAACAAACATCTACCCTGGTGTGGCCCCTAAGCAGATTCGACCATTGTTTGAGGAATGTGGACAGATCGACCTATTTGTGATGCCCGCAAAAGACAACAAAAATGAACACTATGGCTTCGCATACATCCGATACTTTGACGAAGCCTCCTGTGATAAGGCTGTTGGACGATTGGATGGTGACAGCATTGGCCGCAGCCGAAAATCAACTAACAAGCTGGAAGTTAACTACTACAGTGCCCATGGTACCTTGAACAACCTTGACCGCCAAGCTGCTGAGTTCATTGTTCTATCCAATGTTGCCGACCAACAACCCGCCTCTATCCTTAAGAAGACCAACGTACGCACTACCGTTGCCAAGTCAGTTACCTTCAATTATGACAATTTGGGCGACATCAGGGAGCGCGAAACTTCCACAGCTACTTACACTCTGTCTGTACCTCCCAACCAATGAATCTAACTCAACTGCTGCCATCGAATAAGAAAATGTCACCAATAGTTGTACCTCTGGGAACCTGGAGGGAGGCACCAACCCTGATGAAGGCTCAGTAATATCTACCATGTTATTTAAACACTTATAACACATATAACATCATCCATCATCACTACATATAACACCATCCATCATCACTACATATAACACCATCTATCATCACTACATATAACATCATCCATCATCACTACAGATCGGTAGAGTAGTTTTCGAGATTCTCGTGCGGACACACAAGCAAACACACACACACACACACAAACAGACATACTTCTTTGTTTTATATCGATAGAAGATAGATCATCACTACATATAACACCACCCATCATCACTACATATAACATCATCCATCATCACTACATATAACACCACCCATCATCACTACATATAACATCATCCATCATCACTACATATAACATCATCCATCATCACTACATATAACACCATCCATCATCACTACATATAACATCATCCATCATCACTACATATAACACCATCCATCATCACTACATATAACATCCATCATCAGTACATATAACACCACCAATCATCACTACATATAACACCACCAATCATCACTACATATAACACCATCCACCATCACTACATATAACACCATCCACCATCACTACATATAACACCACCCATCATCACAACATATAACACCATCCACCATCACTACATATAACACCATCCACCATCACTACATATAACACCATCCATCATCACTACATATAACATCCATCATCAGTACATATAACACCATCCATCATCACTACATATAACACCATCCACCATCACTACAGATCGGTATAGTAGTTTCCGAGATTCTCGTGCGGACACACAAACACACAAACAAAAATACATACTTCTTTGTTTTATATATATAGATACAAGAAACAAAAATCTTTAATTATTTATTAATTGTAAGTTTTAAGGTTTTCCTGGAACCATTGGCAGGAAATAAGGACACTTGAACCTTGAAAACTTACTGTCGTCATAATTATTTATAATAAACCTGTCGATGTTTATTTCCGGGTTAAAGTAAAAGCAAGGTTTTGTCTGGACTATTATCATATAGACAGTTGCTGGTTGACGATACTGAAGGCCTATACAGGTGTGTGGTGCTTGTGCTTGGTGATGCTTCGTTTATGAGAGATAATCCCAGGAGTGAACTTTGTTCTGAAAGGACAAACAAAAAAAGTCATTAGTTATCGTTGTCTCGGAAGTGTTTATATGTCGGTCACTCTTGTGTTGTCGATGTGTCCACCCCACAGAC
Organism: Homarus americanus; assembly: GCF_018991925.1. Taxonomy (NCBI): domain Eukaryota; kingdom Metazoa; phylum Arthropoda; class Malacostraca; order Decapoda; family Nephropidae; genus Homarus; species Homarus americanus. The sequence goes on along the minus strand of NW_024721436.1, from coordinate 8,640 downwards.
TTATTGCGTGAAGTGACACATTAGACTTCAATTAAAGATCCTCTCCTCTCCATATGGAAGCTGTTCACACCTCTTGACAGTATTTGGTCTGACATTTAGTTATAAAGGTCGTTTTTTGTCTAGTTCATCTTCCTATGAAAATTAACAATTCATATCACGTTTTAAAGTTGTATGTTCTTCAAGCCAATTAACACAGTACAGGTAACACCAGAGTCAGGCAGGTACAGTGTTAAGCGTCGTGGTCTACTGCTGTCTTACTGAGTAACGATGATGAAGTAAAGTGGGAAATGACTTTGCCATGAGAGAGGAGAGGAAGAGAGAAGGAAAGAATAGAAACGGGAAGTAAAGTAGTAGGGAGTAATAGCAGGTGGGCTGTCCACCTAGCTGAGTCGAGGTGATTGGTTGGGGTGGTGGCCATACACAGCACGCTCCTGCTCGCTCAAGGGAGGCTGGGGTGGGGGGAGCTAAGCTAGTTAGGCATTCAGTATTGTATTGTGTTAATTTATGTAAGTTAAATGGTGGTGTTATTTTTGCATGTATTGTATAAAGTGAGTCTTTTTTTATATAATACATGCAAAAATAACACCACCATTTAACTTACATAAATTAACACAATACAATACTGAATGCCTAACTAGCTTAGCTCCCCCCACCCCAGCCTCCCTTGAGCGAGCAGGCGCGTGCTGTGTATGGCCACCACCCCAACCAATCACCTCGACTCAGCTAGGTGGACAGCCCACCTGCTATTACTCCCTACTACTTTACTTCCCGTTTCTATTCTTTCCTTCTCTCTTTCCTCTCCTCTCTCATGGCAAAGTCATTTCCCACTTTACTTCATCATCGTTACTCAGTAAGACAGCAGTAGACCACGACGCTTAACACTGTACCTGCCTGACTCTGGTGTTACCTGTACTGTGTTAATTGACTTGAAGAACATACAACTCTAAAACGTGATATGAATTGTTAATTTTCATAGGAAGATGAACTAGACAAAAAACGACCTTTATAACTAAATGTCAGACCAAATGCTGTCAAGAGGTGTGAACAGCTTCCATATGGAGAGGAGAGGATCTTTAATTGAAGTCTAATGTGTCACTTCACGCAATAACTCTGTGGGGTGGACACATCGACAACACAAGAGTGACCGACATATAAACACTTCCGAGACAACGATAACTAATGACTTTTTTTGTTTGTCCTTTCAGAACAAAGTTCACTCCTGGGATTATCTCTCATAAACGAAGCATCACCAAGCACAAGCACCACACACCTGTATAGGCCTTCAGTATCGTCAACCAGCAACTGTCTATATGATAATAGTCCAGACAAAACCTTGCTTTTACTTTATCCCGGAAATAAACATCGACAGGTTATTATAAATAATTATGACGACAGTAAGTTTTCAAGGTTCAAGTGTCCTTATTTCCTGCCAATGGTTCCAGGAAAACCTTAAAACTTACAATTAATAAATAATTAAAGATTTTTGTTTCTTGTATCTATATATATAAAACAAAGAAGTATGTATTTTTGTTTGTGTGTCCGCACGAGAATCTCGGAAACTACTATACCGATCTGTAGTGATGATGGATGGTGTTATATGTAGTGATGATGGATGATGTTATATGTAGTGATGATGGATGGTGTTATATGTAGTGATGATGGATGATGTTATATGTAGTGATGATGGATGGTGTTATATGTAGTGATGATGGATGATGTTATATGTAGTGATGATGGATGATGTTATATGTAGTGATGATGGATGGTGTTATATGATGGTGTTATATGTAGTGATGATGGATGGTGTTATATGTAGTGATGATGGATGATGTTATATGTAGTGATGATGGATGATGTTATATGTAGTGATGATGGGTGGTGTTATATGTAGTGATGATGGATGATGTTATATGTAGTGATGATGGGTGGTGTTATATGTAGTGATGATCTATCTTCTATCGATATAAAACAAAGAAGTATGTCTGTTTGTGTGTGTGTGTGTGTGTGTTTGCTTGTGTGTCCGCACGAGAATCTCGAAAACTACTCTACCGATCTGTAGTGATGATGGATGATGTTATATGTAGTGATGATAGATGGTGTTATATGTAGTGATGATGGATGGTGTTATATGTAGTGATGATGGATGATGTTATATGTGTTATAAGTGTTTAAATAACATGGTAGATATTACTGAGCCTTCATCAGGGTTGGTGCCTCCCTCCAGGTTCCCAGAGGTACAACTATTGGTGACATTTTCTTATTCGATGGCAGCAGTTGAGTTAGATTCATTGGTTGGGAGGTACAGACAGAGTGTAAGTAGCTGTGGAAGTTTCGCGCTCCCTGATGTCGCCCAAATTGTCATAATTGAAGGTAACTGACTTGGCAACGGTAGTGCGTACGTTGGTCTTCTTAAGGATAGAGGCGGGTTGTTGGTCGGCAACATTGGATAGAACAATGAACTCAGCAGCTTGGCGGTCAAGGTTGTTCAAGGTACCATGGGCACTGTAGTAGTTAACTTCCAGCTTGTTAGTTGATTTTCGGCTGCGGCCAATGCTGTCACCATCCAATCGTCCAACAGCCTTATCACAGGAGGCTTCGTCAAAGTATCGGATGTATGCGAAGCCATAGTGTTCATTTTTGTTGTCTTTTGCGGGCATCACAAATAGGTCGATCTGTCCACATTCCTCAAACAATGGTCGAATCTGCTTAGGGGCCACACCAGGGTAGATGTTTGTTGCAACCACCACAAAGCTGGTGTCGAAGTCTACAACGAAATCCTTGCAAGCCTTCACCTCCACCTCAGACACCTTCGATACAGTGCGTCGGAACACCAATGTGATGTACTGACACTAACAGCTCTCTCACTGAGGGCAAATCAAAATTTCACCATACAGAAAGAATTACGGTTTAATAAGGTTGGAATTTAAAGAAATTGACAACAAAATGAAGCTCTGTTTATCACTATAGTGTTGAGGACTGGTGTTTGTAGAGATGATGGATGGTGTTATAATATGTAGTGATGATGGATGGTGTTATATGTAGTGATGAAGGATGGCGTTATATGTAGTAATGATGGATGGTGTTATATGTAGTGATGATAGGAGGGTAATATATGTAGTGATGATGGATGGTGTTATATATAGTGATGATGCATGATGATATATGTAGTGATGATGGTTGGTGTTATATGTAGTGATGCTGGATGGTGTTATATGTAGTGATGATGGATAGAGTTATATGTAGTGATGGATGATGTAATATGTAGTGATGATGGGTGGTGTTATATGTAGTGATGTTGGATGGTGTTATATGTAGTGATGATGGATGATATTATATGTAGTGATGATAGGTTGGTTTTATATGTAGTGTTGATGGATGGTGTTATATGTAGTGATTATGCATGATGTTATATGTAGTGATGATGGGTGGTGTTATATGTAGTGATGCTGGATGGTGTCATATGTAGTGATGATGGATGGAGTTATATGTAGTGATGATGGATGATGTTATATGTAGTGATGATGGTTGGTGTTATATGTAGTGATGTTGGATGGTGTTATATGTCGTGATGGATGGTTCTATATGTAGTGATGGTGGATGGTGTTATATGTAGTGATGATGGATCGTGTTATATGTAGTGATGATGGATAGTGTTATATGTAGTGGTGATGATGATGGATGGTGTTATAAGTAGTGATGATGGATGTTGTTATATGTAATGATGAAGGATGGTGTTAGTGAAGATTGTGAAGTGAGATGTAGTGAAGATTGTGAAGTGACATGTAGTGAAGATTGTGAAGTGAGATGTAGTGAAGATTGTGAAGTGAGATGTAGTGAAGATTGTGAAGTGAGATGTAGTGAAGATTCTGAAGTGAGATGTAGTGAAGACTGTGAAGTGAGATGTGGTGAAGATTGTGAAGTGAGATGTAGTGAAGATTGTGAAGTGAGATGTAGTGAAGATTGTGAAGTGAGATGTAGTGAAGATTGTGAAGTGGGATGTAGTGAAGATTGTGAAGTGAGATGTAGTGAAGATTGTGAAGTGAGATGTAGTGAAGATTGTGAAGTGAGATGTAGTGAAGATTGTGAAGTGAGATGTAGTGAAGATTATGAAGTGAGATGTCGTGAAGATTGTGAAGTGAGATGTAGTGAAGATTGTGAAGTGAGATGTAGTGAAGATTGTGAAGTGAGATGTAGTGAAGATTGTGAAGTGAGATGTGGTGAAGATTGTGAAGTGAGATGTAGTGAAGATTGTGAAGTGAGATGTAGTGAAGATTGTGAAGTGAGGTGTAGTGAAGATTGTGAAGTGAGATGTAGTGAAGATTGTGAAGTGAGATGTAGTGAAGATTGTGAAGTGAGATGTAGTGAAGATTGTGAAGTGAGATGTGGTGAAGATTGTGAGATGTAGTGAAGATTGTGAAGTGAGATGTAGTGAAGATTGTGAAGTGAGATGTAGTGAAGATTGTGAAGTGAGATGTAGTGAAGATTTTGAAGTGAGATGTAGTGAAGATTGTGAAGTGAGATGTAGTGAAGATTGTGAAGTGAGATGTAGTGAAGATTGTGAAGTGAGAGTGAGATGTAGTGAAGATTGTGAAGTGAGATGTAGTGAAGATTGTGAAGTGAGATGTAGTGAAGATTGTGAAGTGAGATGCAGTGAAGATTGTGAAGTGAGATGTAGTGAAGATTGTGAAGTGAGATGTAGTGAAGATTGTGAAGTGAGATGTAGTGAAGATTGTGAAGTGAGATGTGGTGAAGATTATGAAGTGAGATGTAGTGAAGATTGTGAAGTGAGATGTAGTGAAGATTGTGAAGTAAGAAGTGGTAAAGATTGTGAAGTAAGATGTGGTAAAGATTGTGAAGTGAGATGTAGTGAAGATTGTGAAGTGAGATGTAGTGAAGATTGTGAAGTGAGATGTAGTGAAGATTGTGAAGTGAGATGTAGTGAAGATTGTGAAGTGAGATGTAGTGAAGATTGTGGAGTGAGATGTAGTGAAGATTGTGAAGTGAGCTGTAGTGAAGATTGTGAAGTAAGATTATAAAGTAAACTGTAGTAATTGAGGTTAAGCGAACGCAGGTTATTCTGTAGTGTATCCGTGTCTTGTTAACGTGGAACCAACATGGCGGTGGTTCTCAATATAGATGCGTTATTTTGCCGGGAATTTCTGTCAAAACGAAATATGAATCAACCATATTTAGCCTAAATTAACCTAGCTGCTTTATTATATATTCTAAGGTGTTTAAGTTGGATAGATCAGATCAGGTTAGGTAAAGTCAGGTTGGGTTAGGTTAGGTTAGTTTTGTTAATTTTGCCAGTTAGAGGCTAGTTTATTGTGCCCCCCATACTCATCCTGTGAGCGGTAGTGCAAAGAGATTACAAAGTGGTGTTAGATGAGGTAGGTGGTTAAGTTAAGTTTCAATAGGTTAGGTTAGATTACGTCAGGCTGGATTAAGTTAAGTTAGGTTAGGTAGGTAATAAGTAGATAGGTTACGGTCGGTAGGTGGGAAAGTTAGGTTTGATTAGGTTAGCTTATGTCAGACGGGAGGTTAGGTTCGATTATGTCAGGTTAGGTTCGATTATGTCAGGTTAGGTTAGATTACGTCAGGTTAGGTTAGATTATGTCAGGTTAGGTTAGATTATGTCAGGTTAGGTTAGATTATGTCAGGTTAGGTTAGATTATGTCAGGTTAGGTTAGATTATGTCAGGTTAGGTTAGATTATGTCAGGTTAGGGTAGATTACGTCAGGTTAGGTTAGATTACGTCAGGTTAGGTTAGATTATGTCAGGTTAAGTTAGATTATATCAGGTTAGGTTAGATAATGTCAGGTTAGGTAAGATTATGTCAGGTTTGGTTAGATTATGTCAGGTTAGGTAAGTAGGTGGAGGTGGGTAAAAAAGGTTAGGTTAGGTCGGCAGGTTTTAGTGTAGGAGCTTAAGTAATCCCGTAAAAATTTCATGTTAATTTTTGACACCATACATCGTAATAATCCTTATAAACTATGTTAAGGAACTGTGGTGTAATTTTTTTCTGAACGGTTTATTATAAGTTTTATGCCATTAAAGAAGTTTTATCAAAGAGCGGCGTAATGAACCACAGACGTATTACCATTAACTCCTAAGTAACTTAAAACATGACTAATAACCTATGAACATGTCGTATTATATCATTACAATTTAACGTAATATATTATGAATGCTGTTATAATATCTTAAGTGTGTTACAAACATGGCTGCTCATATATGCCATCCTGTCTCTGGCAAAGAAGAGATTGTAGTAAGTAAAATTAATTGCTAAAGACAAATACTGGAAATTAACATATACTTATTACCATTATCTGAAAAGCTTAGAACCACCGTTTTATATTTATTAAAAAAGTTTGTAGTGTTTTACATCATGTGTATACAAGTCACAAGTTATTATTTACGACATTGCTTCAGTCCTCGTCATCAGAGTCTTCTGTGTACAACAGATTCCTTCACTTTGTTTAGGCATTTCTCATCATCTGCTTGACAGTTACACATCTCGGTGCATGTCATGCTATTCTTTCTGATTCTTTCTGTATGAACATGACAATGATCCACATTTCCTGACGCCACATCCACATTTAACAAGTTCTGTGATTGCTTCTGGAGCTGGTGGTTGGTCTGATATTACTAGTATGAAACAGTCATTGTCAATCTTCCAGCCATGCTCTAATTGTGAAAGCATTTCACGGTCTGCATCACAAGACCACAGAAGAGCTTGATACCTTCCTCTCAATATATGATACTTTAGAGTTGCTGCAGTCGCTGGTAGTTCTCCAGCTTCTGCCTGCGTTATCTTGAAGAGATGCCATCTAAGTTTTGACAGTTTAGTGAAAGTCATTCGTGGACAGTAGAGCTTAAATACAAATTCCTCTAGACCAATATACTGTACATGTCTGCTGGAGGGCATTTGGTCTACTCAGCATCTTGAATGCATCTAGGACTTTTGTGTTAGATTTCATCAAAGTGCTCCAACATGCTTTCTTTCCTTTGCCAACAAATTTTCCAATGCAGTCAGATCCTGTGAAGGCATGGAAACCTGTAAGGCTCTGCCCAATGTGTCGTCGCTCACCAGTTCCTGTTATCATACTTGTATTTTCTCCAAGTTGAGGCTGCTTTAATATGCCAAACACATCAGTGTCTGGTGACTTGATATGTACAGTGCTGCCCTTCTGTGATGCATATACTGTATGTCCTGCTTAAGTTCTATAACTTGTGATAGCAATTTGATGGTTGAAGTCTTATTTGCTGCTTTCCACGACAGTAGATTAACCTTGGACAGCTTTTTCCAGATGCTCAATGGACCAACAATACGTTCCTTGACAAAATTTTCATAATTTTGGCTTCCAACTTCATATGCTCATTGATTGTCATATTTGGCATTTTCTGGCATTACAGCTCCAGTTACCAAGTTTATAAGAGCATCATTTTCCTGGGATTACAGTCACCAATAACATTGTGTAGCTTCTGTACATCAGCATATTGACAGCTGACAATAGCTGTAGAGAGCTCATGGTGTTCTGTTCTTTTGTAATCTTTATGAGTTTGATATTTTATGTAATGAACTTAATTTGAAAACCCAAATGGTAGTATATGATCTTTTATCACTTTAGACACTCTGTGCGTCATGCCTCTCAAGTGATTTTTTTCCTCTCTTACTTCTCTGGACAGATACGACCTTTATCCCATCAGAAAAAATATCACCATATATTTTCTTAATCTACAGGTGCCAAGGTTTAAAATGACGGATGGTGTTAAAAATTAAACTGAAATTTTTACGTGACCACATATTGTCTTGTTGGGTTTCTGAGAGAACTTCACGGCTAAATAGCGCCTCTGTATTGATAGCCGGTACATGTCGTAATATCCACCGCTCATAGTTAAATCTTTATGTCCGTTTATTTTGTCCTAATTTAAGTATCAAAGAGTGTTTTCATTTTTAAGTATCTTAAGTATCTTTTTTCCCCACTCCTAAGTATCTAAGTATGATTTATTTTCATTTATAAGTAACTAACCATATTTTTGTTTTCATTATAAAATGTGATTGATATAGACAATAGAAGTAAATATCAGCTGGAGGTCGTAAACGAAGCTGATGTGAAGTATTTTGACTCGCTGTTCCCACGAACTAATTGCTTCACTGGTTTATACCGAAGAAATAAAACCATCAACGAACCATCCGATTCAAATGTGTCTTAGGCGATACAGGGTGTTTATGCGTCACTCTGATACCAAGAATGACTTTGTGTACTGTGGTGAAGCTGAGGGTAGGATAGGGTTGGGTTGGGTTGGGATGGGTTAGGATTACGCATGTGAAGGTATATTCTGTCGCATTTTATAGGTATCTTGCGTCTTTCTCTTTATTCCTTCTTTATCATGAGTATCTGTGCCTATTAATACACCACCTCGCAGGATAGTGGAAGAGGAATGGATAGTAACGAGATAATATTCTTCTTACATATACCTTAGCTTGATTACAGGTAACATCAGGTAGAAGTTACATGACTCTTAAGAGTTTTCCTCGACTTGGCTGATTCAACTGTAAGACTTGCTGTATTTATCCTTATTAAAATCCTCCACCTGTAAGACCATCCACTTGTAAGACCCTCCACCTGTAAGACC
>NW_024721435.1:0-3786 GCF_018991925.1 Homarus americanus | reverse complement strand
TTTTGATTGACAGATAGTGTCCTTGAAGAATATTTCTTTGTTTATTTACTGAAGATATATGTTTTAGCTCATAAAATTCATACAAATTATCCGGCCAGAATATAATTTACATTGCTGGAATTCTTACAATGATGATCATTTTGAATATAAACATCATGGATTTTGCATTAGACATACAAATTTTAGATCTTATGTAATAATTTGGTTTACACAAAGCAAATATTTTATCCTTTGTGCAGAATATATGAAGTTTACATTCAAAATATTCCCTGACCTGCAAGGAATCCAGAAATGTCAATTATATTATCCTAACTTTAGTCTGAGTTATTATTTATTACTAAAAATGTAAATATACTATTTTCTCCCAATCCCTTCTCTGTCCGAAATATAAACCCAAAAATGTGTAGGTACGCTAAAATATATAATACTAGTAACATATCTTTACTAATTAATGAATAAGACATAAACAATATATAGTACTGTACTATCATGCACACAAATCGTGTCCACTACCCAGCCACAGTGAGTGTTAGAATAGTTGTTACCAAGGTTGGCGCCACGCACACCAGGGGAAGGAGGTGATGTCGAACACTGAAACATGCCGACGTCTCATTCCTACCATCGTCGTCACCAACAGGTAAGTCACATTAATTTGTCAGCATAGCCCATGTCGTCCTTATACTATTGAAGGGTGTCCCATGAGTGACTGCAGATATTTGTAGAGGTGAAAGAATATATGATATTGAGTTGAAAATCTTCTATACACATAAGCATTTTTCGGTTTACTTTAGGCGTGAGGAGGGTTGTAAAAATTACGCAGGGCAAAAATTTTGCCATGTTATATTTTATTTTTCTTACCAATTGCAGCCATACTGTGTGCTATTGTAATCCTTATTGGTGGATTACATAAGACCTATTAATAGCGTGAAAACCCGTTTGAAGATACTATAATGTTCTATAACTTGCATTAAACAACATCATACGTTCACGAGTTCCAACTCCGCGCCTAGCCTTCCTCCCCCCTCCCCCGCCTCTACCCACCCAACTATTAAACCTCATAATTTGAGCATCGTGGGTTACCACACCTAAACACTAATCGACTACTTATTCTCTCCCCACACTCCCCCTCCACCATCCCCCCCACTCTACTCCTCCTTCCCCCACCTCTTCCCTTCATCCCTCTCCCAAGACTAACGTCAATCGAACATTCCATCCCATCACATTACCTTCCCCTGCATTCCCCAACCCCCCTCCCCCTATTCTACCCATGGCGACGAATTGGACTACTGTAATGAACACTCACAGAACCGGCGACATGGCTCCTCCCCCGTGTATTTAGAGGTAAAACCTTTACAACAAAGGTCAATCCCACGAAACTTGAGCCGGATTAAGATATGTGGAAAAAAAACAAGCAACACCCATGGCCACCCCCCTACCCCTACCTAAAATCATAGCTACCACGTCTCCATTTCCATCCGTTTCCCTCTATCTATAATGAAAAGTGTAACCCTACTCAGAAAAATAATGAATGGGCCCTCCAAACAAATTAAAGATGAGGTGCACCCCACCCAAATAGGGATGGGCCCTCCATTTCCTTTCGCCTTCTTTTCTCCACATCCTTTCCTCCCTCCCATCGCCCCAGTCACCCCAACCTACCACCCAATACCGTGCAGTGGGCAGAAGGCCACACACTTTCTCTCCTCCTAAAAGTCTGTTCCGTTTAACCCACATTCTTTCACTACTAAACCTTCTTCCCCCTTTCCTATATTTCGCTATCTCTATCTGTATCTCCCGCCGCGACTCCGCCATTTGTAATGGTTGCCTTGCGTAATTTGTAAAATCCACCTCACGGCTAAACGTAAACCGAAAAATCCATATATGTAAAGAAGTTTTATACTCAGAATCACATATTCTTTCACCTCTACAAATATCTGCTGTAATTAGTGGGACACCCTATTATAATTATATGACGGTTGTTATTTGAGCTCCTTAGTTAACTTCACAATAAAAATGTGGTGCTTGATGTGCTATGCGTTTGGTGGTCATATTTGCCGCACGTTACCTTACTCGGTTATGTTACACCCCAAGTTGCAACCTGGAAGTTTGGGTTGGGTAATGTAGTGTTCTGAGCAGAAATGGAATTCAGAACGACTCAATGAACATGAAGAAAAACGTTTTTATATAACGATCCCTAACGTAATGTAACCTATTACAGCTATATGTAATCTGGGACGAACATGTCACAGCTGAAAATTTTCAAAGAAATATGTAAAGCAATGGAAAACCATATATTTTGATTATCTGCGAGGCTAACTACCTATAAACAATTAATATTTGACGATTGGCAAAAATCCTGGGAAAATGAACTAGCATATCATTAGCTAAAAATTATCAAATCATCAGTTTATCCTTGGTCATCATCAAAATAATCCTCTTGACATCACGAAACTATTCTAAATCGTCTAAGAATTGGGCATACGCGATTGACGCATGGCCAACTCATGTCTTCCCCTAATGGAGCCCCATCTATATGCTGCAACTGCCGAACACAAATAACAGTCCAACATATTCTCATTGAATGCCCTATTTATAACCGGTATCGAACAATGTGCTTCACTAACCCTACAATGTAAGATATTTTAGCAGAGACCCCAAAATTTTCCTTAAGTTCAGTTTTGACCTTTTTGAAATACTGTAATCTCCTCCAAACAATATAACACTAAATTATAGAAACACAAATATATTGCTCATCTGGCCAGCCCAAGGGGAGACTCAAATGGGTGTCAGTGGTCTGGTTAAACTAAATCTTGATGATGATGATGATTATCGGCGAATGTTCACTCTACAGTCGCAGGGGTGGTGGTGGGGGTTTGGGGGGGGGGAGGATCCACTTGCAGTTCACTATGAATACATGAAATCGGAAGGGTTTCTTGGGCAGTTGATCCAAAAAGATTTACCAAAACGTTATGTCAGAGTAATAATACTTAACCAAGGTGTTACTAATACTATTAACTTACTCTAGTATATAAAAGCCTGCATCAGTTACCACAACATAATATTACTCTGCCATTTCAGATATGCCTGGAGGACGAGCAAATTCGTCGGCAGTGATTGCTGAGCCAGGCCAAATCATCGGGATGTGGAGAGCCGGGGCAACCGTGCCGAACATTGCTCTCTAAGTGGGGAGGAGCACCAAGACGATTAGGAGGTGGATCCGCCGGTGAGAGGAAGAGGGCTCAGTGGAGACGAAACCTCGAAGCGGGAGGCCACGAGTAACGTCGGCAAGGATGGACGCCATGATCGTGGCAGCTGCAATGGCATATCCAATGCGAACATCAGTGGAGCATACAAGAAATCTGGGCCTCAACTGCCATCACATGACGACGAGACGCCGACTTCATGAAGCCATATTCCAGCTCACAAAGGGTGGCTAACACCTACTCACAAGGAGTGTCGACTCGGCTTTGCATTGGCACCATTCTCCATGGCAGAGAAGAACAAGGATCGAGGCCCTTTCGTACCCGTGGCGAGTCCAGGTACAGTTTACTATGTTTAAAAATCACACGGCTGGTTATATTCATGGTCGTGGTTGTTATAATCATGGTCGCGGTTGTTATAATCATGGTCGTGGTTGTTTCATGGTCGTGGCGAATATAACCATGGTCGGTTGTTATAACTGGCGTTCTGATTGTTATAATCATGGTCGGGATGTTATAATCTTGGCCGCGGTTGTTTCATGCGTCGTGCTGTTGTGGCGTTCGTTATCGTGGCTGTAATAATATTGTC
>NW_024721434.1:0-13148 GCF_018991925.1 Homarus americanus | reverse complement strand
CTCAGACTGCCAGTGCACCTCTGACACTCCCAGGTACACCTCTTTCACTCCTGGTTCTCTGACGCTCCCAGGTACCTCAGACACTCCCAGGTACCTCAGACACTCCCAGGTACACCTCCCAGCCTCCCAGGTACACCTCAGACACTGGGTACACCTCCAGACCTCCCAGGTACACCTCAGACCTCCAGGTGCACCTCTGACACTTCAAGTGCATCTGACACTCCCAGGCACACCTCCCAGCACTCCCAGGTAAACCTCAGACACTCCCAGGTACAACTCTGACCTCCCAGGTACACCTCTGACACTCCCAAGTACCTCTGACACTCCTGGTACATCTCTGACCTCCCAGGCCTAGCTCAGACACACCTGGTCACCTCTGACCTCCCAGGTACACCTCTTTCCTCCTGCTCCCCTGACACTCCCAGGTACACCTCAGACACTCCAGGTACACCTCAGACACTCCCAGGTACACCTCCTGACACTCCCAGGTACACTCAGACTCCTGAGGACACCTCTCACCTCCCAGGTACACCTCTCACACTCCCAGGTACACCCTTCAGCCTTCCTGCCATGTACACCTCTGTCACTCCATGTACACCTCCGACACTCCCAGGTACCTCTGACACTTCCAGGTACTCACTGACACTCCCTGGTACAGTCCCAGGTACACCTCCGACACTTCAGGTACACCTCTGACACTCCTGGTACTTCTCTGACCATCCCAGGTACACCTCAGACACTCCCAGGTACACCTCCAGACACTCCCAGGTACACCTTAGACACTCCCAGGCACACCTCTGGCCACTCCCAGGTACACCCCTGACACTGCCAGGTACCTCTGTCACTCCATGTACCTCCGACCTCCCAGGTACATCCCCAGCCTCCCAGGTACTCCACTGACCTCCCTGGTACACCCCTGACAGTCCCAGGTACACCTCCACGACCTGCTCCCAGGTACACTCTGACACTCCCAGGTGCACGTCCAACACTCCCAGATACACCTCAGACACTGCCAGGTACATCTCTGACACTCCCAGGTACACCTCTGACACTCCTAGGTACTCCTCTGTCACTCCTGTAACACCTCTGCCTCCCAGTGCACCTTCATGCTCCCAGGTACACCCCTGACACTGCCAGTACACCTCTGACACTGCCAGGTACACCTCTGACACTCCCAGGTACACCTCCGAAACTCCCAGCTACACCTCCGACACTCCCAGGTACACTTCTTACCTCCCAGGTACACCTCCAACACTCCCAGGTACCTCCTGACACTCCCAGGTACACCTCCTGACCTCCCATGTACACCTCTGTCCTCCCAGGTACACCTCTGACCTCCCAGGTACACCTCTGACACTTCCAGGTCACACCTCCGACACTCCCAGGTACCTCCGACACTCCAGGTACCTTCTCTCACTCCCGTGCAACTCCGACACTCCCAGGTAAACCTCCACGTCTCCCTGGTACACCTCTGACACTCCCAGGTACACCTCCCTGACCTCCTAGGTATTCCTCTGACACTCCCTGGTACATCTCTGGCCTCCCAGGTACCTCAGACACACCTGGTACACCTCTGACACTCCAGGTACCTCTTTCCTCCCTGGTTCCCCTGACACTCCCAGGTACCTCCAGACCTCCCAGGTACCTCCAGATACTCCCAGGTACACCCTCTGACACTCCCAGGTACCTCGAACACTCTAGGTACCTCTCACACTCCCAGGTACAACTCTCACACTCCCAGGTACACGCTGACGCTGCCATGTACACCTCTGTCACTCCAGTGTACACCTCCCGACACTCCCAGGTACACCTCCCAGCACTTCCCGTGCTCCACCCCAGCACTCCCTGGTACACCCCTGACATTCCCAGGTACACCCCAGACCTTCCAGGTACACCTCTGACACTCCCTGGTACTTCTCTGACCTCCAGGTACACCTCAGACACTCCCAGGTACACCTCAGACACTCCAGGTACACCTTAGACACTCCCAGGCACACCTCTGACCTCCCAGGTAAACTCAGACACTAGGTACACCACTGACACTCCAGGTACACCACTGACACTCCCAGGTACCTCGGCTGCTCCCAGTGCACCTCTGGCCTCCCAGGTGCACCTCCGACACTCCCAGGTACACCTCGACACTCCCAGTGCCTTCTCACTCCCAGGTACAACTCCCGACGCCTCCCAGGTAAACCTCCGATACTCCCTAGGTACACCTCTGACACTCCCAGGTACACCTCTGACCTCCTAGGTATTCCTCGACCTCCCTGGTACATCTCTGACCCTCCCAGGTACACCTCAGACACACCCTGGTACTCAGACACACCCTGGTGCCACCCTGACAATTCCCAGGTACACCTTCTTTCACTCCCTGGACTTCTTGACACTCCCAGGCTACCTCAGACACTCCTAGGTACACCTCTCAGACACTCCCAGGTACATTCCTGGACACTCCCAGGTACACCTCCTCAGACACTCCTAGGTACACCTTCACACTCCCAGGTACAACTCTCACACTCCCAGGTACAATCGCTGACGCTGTCATGTACACCTCTGTCACTTCCATGTACACCTCCGACACCTCCCAGGTACACCCTGACACTTCCAGGTACTCCACTGACACTCCCTGGTACACTCCTGACAGTCCTATGCAGGTACACCTCCGACACTTCCAGGTACACCTCTGACACTCCCTGGTACTCTCTGACACTCCCAGGTACACCCTCCCAGACACCCAGGTACACCTCAGACACTCCCAGGTACACCTTAGACACTCCCAGGCACAATTCCTCTGACACTCCCAGGTACACTGCTGACACTGCCAGGTACACCTCTGTCACCCATGTACACCTCTGACACCTCCCAGGCCATCTGACACTCCCAGGTACTCACTGACACTTCCCTGTTACACCCAGGACAGTCCCAGGTACACCTCCTCCTGACACTCCCAGGTACACATCTACACTCCAGGTACACGTCCAACACCAGATACACCTCAGACACTGCCAGTATCTCTGACACTCCTGTGTACACCTCTGACACTCCCAGGCATACTCCCTGACACTCCTGGGTACTCCTGTCACCCTTCGGGATACACTCCTACCACCCTGTGCACCGCTGATACTCCCAGGTACACCGCTGACACTGCCAGGTACACCTCAGACACTGCCAGGTACAATTCCCACCTCCCAGGTACACCTCCGAAACTCCCAGCTACACCTCCGACACTCCCAGGTGCTACCTTCTTACACTCCCAGGTACACCTCTCCGCCACTGCTAGGTACACTCTGACACTCCCAGGTACACTCTCTGACACTCATGTACACCTCTGTCACCTCTGTACACCTCTGACACTTCCAGGTATTCCACTTACATTCTGGTACACCCCTGGCACTCCCAGGTACACTACAGGACACTCCCAGGTACACCGCTGACACTCCCAGGTACACCTCTGACACTCCTGGGTACACCTCTGACACCCCAGGTACACCACCCGACACCCCAGGTACACCTCAGACACTCCCAGGTTCACTTTCTCACTCCCAGGCTACCTCCGACACTCCTGTACAACTCCGACACTCCCAGGTAAATCTGATACTCCTAAGTTAAGCACCTCTGACAATTTGGCAGGTACAATTCCTCTGACACTCCTGTATTCCTCTGACACCCCTGGTACATCTCTGACACCCTGTGTACACCTCGTACACACGCTGGGTACACCTCTGACACCCTGTGTACACCTCTTTCACTCCCTGGCTCTCCCCTGACACTCCTGTACACTCTCAGACACTCCCAGGTGGCCACTCCTGTGACACTCCCAGGCCAGTTCTTCTGACACTCCCAAGTACAATCTCAGACACTGCTACAGGTACACCTCACAGACACTCCCAGTACACCTCAGACACCCCAAGGTGCACTTCTGACACCTCCAAGTGCATCTCCTGGGACACTCCCAGGCACACCTCTGACACCCCAGGTAAACCAGACACCCCAGGCAGCCAACCCCCACACCCAGGCACACTTCTGACACCCCAAGTACACCTCTGACACCTCCCGGTACATCTCTGACACCCCAGGTACAACCTCCAGACACACCCCTGGTCCACCTCTGACACCCCAGTACACCTCTCTTCTCCCCTGGTTCCCTCGACACTCCCAGGTGCCACCTCAGACACCTCCCAGGTACAATTTCGTGACACCCCAGGTACACCTTCTGACACTCCCAGGTACACTCTCAGATACTCCTAGGTACACTCTCTCACAATTTGTGTACACCTCTCACACTCCCAGGTACACTGCTGATGCTGCCATGTACACCTCTGTCACTTCCATGTGTACACCTCCGACACTCCCAGGTACACACCTCTGACACTTCAGGTACTCCACTGACACTCCCTGGTACACCCCTGACAGTCCCAGGTACACCTCCGACACTTCCAGGTACACCTCTGACACTCCCGGTACTTCCTCTGGACCATCCCAGGTACACACCTCAGACACTCCTGCAGGTACACCTCGTGACAATTCCCA
Source organism: Homarus americanus (assembly GCF_018991925.1). NCBI lineage: Eukaryota > Metazoa > Arthropoda > Malacostraca > Decapoda > Nephropidae > Homarus > Homarus americanus. The sequence continues at coordinate 8,618 of NW_024721434.1, read as the reverse complement.
GGTGGCCACCTAGACACTCCTGCAGGCACAATCTCTGACACTCCCAGGTACACCGCCGACACTGCCAGGTACACCTCTATCACTCCATGTACACCTCCGACACTCCCAGGTACACATCTGGACACTCCCAGGTACTCCACTGACACTCTCTGGTACACTCTGACAGTCCTGTGTACACCTCCTACACTTGGTAGTACACCTCTGACACTCCCAGGTGGCCACGTCCAACACTCCTGCAGACACCTCAGACACTGCTGTGCCATCTCTGACACCCCAGGTACACCTTTGACACTCCCAGGTACTCCTGTCACTCCCCTGATACACCTCTAACACTCCCAGGTGCACCGCCATACTCCCAGGTACACCGCTGACACTGCCAAGTACACCTCTGACACTGCCAGGTACACCTCCTGACACTCCCAGGTACCCCCTCGAAACTCCCAGCTACCTCCGACACTCCCAGGTACACTTTCTACACTCCCAGGTACACCTCCGACACTGCCAGGTACACCTTCTGACACTCCCAGGTACACACCTCCCTGGACACTCCCATGTACACCTCTCTGTCACTCCCAGGTACAATCTCTGACACACTCTGCGTACCCACTGACATCCCTGGTACACCCCACACTCCCAGGCCACACCTGCTGCACCTCTGGGATACTTCCAAGTGCACCCCTCTGACACTCCCAGGCACACTTGACACCCCAGGTAAACAACAGACACTCCCATGTACACCTCTGTCACTCCCAGGTACACCTCTGACACTCCCAGGTACTCCACTGACATTCCTGGTACACTCCCTGACACTCCAGGTACACCTCAGACACCTGTGCACCTTCTGACACCTGCAAGTGCACCTCTGACTCCCAGGCACACCTCTGACACTCCCAGGCCACCGCTGACACTCCCAGTGCCACCTCTGACACACTCCCAAGTACACCTCTGACACTCCCAGGTACACCTGACACTCCCAGGTACACCTCCGACAATTTCAGGTACACTTCTCTCTCACTCTCCCAGGTACACACCTGACACCCCAGGTACACCAGACACTACCACAGGTACACTCTCAGACACCTCCCAGGCTACCTTCTGACACTCCCAGGCTACCTGTGACACTGCCAGGTACACCCTTGCCAGACACCCCTAGTACACCTCAGACACTCCAAGGTGCACCCTCTGACACTTCCAAGTTACTCCTGACACTCCCAGGCACACCTCTGACACTCCCAGGTAAAACCTCAGACACTCCCAGGTACACCACTGACACTCCCAGGTACACCTCCTCTGACACTCCCAAGTACACCTCTCTGACACTCCCAGGTACAATTCCGACACTCCCAGGTACACCTCCGACACCCTAGGTACACTTTCTCACTCCCAGGTACACCTGATACTCCTAGGTAAAACTCCAAGCGTATACTCCTAGGTACACTCTGACACTCAGGTACACCTCTGACACTCCTGTGTATTCCTCTGACACCCCGGTACATCTCTGACACCCCAGGTACACCTCTGCACACACCCCGGTACACCTCTGACACCCCAGGTACACCTCCTTTCACTCCCTGCTCCTCCCCTGACACTCCCAGGTACACCTCAGACACCCCAGGCACACCAGACACTCCCAGGTTCACTTCTCTCACTCCCAGGTACACCTCCTCCGACACTCCCAGTGTGCCAACCCGACACTCCCAGGTAAACTGATACTCCTAGTTACACCTCTGACACTCTGTGTGCATACCTCTGACACCTCTAGGCCTCCTGACACTCCCTGGGTACATCTCTGACACCTGCACACCCCTCAGACACACGCTGCACACCTCTGACACTCCCAGGCAGTACCTCTTTCACTCCCCTGGCTCTCCCCTGACACCCCAGGTACACCTCAGACACCTCCCAGGTACACCTCCTCAGACACTCCCAGGTAATACCTTCTGACACTCCCAGGTACACCCCTGTACACTGCCAGGTACACCCTTTCTGTGACACTCCCAGGTACACCTCAGACACCTGCTGCACCCCTCTGGATACTTCCAAGTACCTCTGACAATTCCCAGGCAATACTCTCTGATAATTCTAGGTAAACTCTCAGACACTCCCAGGTACAACTCTCTGATACTCCCAGGAATACCTTCTGACACTCCTAAGTACAATTTCTGACACTCCTTGTGTACACCTCCTGACACTCCCAGGTACACCTCCGACATTCCCAGGCACACTTCTCTCACTCCCAGGTACAACCTGACACCCCAGGTAAACCTCCGATACCTCCTAGGCACACCTCTCACACTCCCAGGTACACCTCTGGGACACTCCTGTGGCCTGACACTCCCTGGTACATCTCTGACACTCCCAGGCCACCCTGTGACACACTCCTGGTCCACCTCTGACACTCCCAGGTACACCTCCTCTTTCACCTCCCTGGCTCTCCCCCTGACACTCCCAGGTACACCTCAGACACTCCCAGGTACACCTCTCAGACACCCCAGGTACACCTCTGACAATTCTGTGTACACTCTGTGACACCTCCTAGGTACACCTCTCACACTCCCAGGTACACCTCTCACTCCTAGCCACTCTCCGACACTTCCAGTGTACACCTCTGACACTTCTTGGTACTTCTCTGACCATCCCAGGTACACCTCAGACACTCCCAGGTACACCTCAGACAATTCAGCAGGTACACCTAGACACTCCCAGGCACACCTCTGACACTCCCAGGTACACCGCTGACTGCCAGGTACACCCCTATCACTCCATGTACACCTCCACGCCCAGGCACACACATCTGACACTCCCAGGTACTCCACTGACACTCCTGGTACACCCCCGACAGTCCTGGTGGCCACCTCCGGACACTCCCAGGTACAATTTCTGACACTCCCAGGTACAATGTCCAAATACTCCCAGAGCTGGCCACCTCCCTGTGACACTGCCAGGTACATATCTTGGCCACTCCCAGGTACACCTTGACACTCCTAGGTACTCCTGTCACTTCCCTGATACACTTTCTAACACCCCAGCAGGTGCACGCTGATACCTCCCAGGTACACTGCTGACACTGCCAGGTACACCTCTGACACTGCCAGGTACAATTCTCTGACACTCCTGGTGTACACTCTCCGAAACTCCCAGGTACACCTCCGACACTCCCAGGTACATCTCTACACTCCCAGGCTACTCTCCGGACACTGCTACAGGCAGGCTGCTCTCTGACACTCCCAGGTACACCTTCTGACACTCCCATGTACACCTCTGTCCACTCCCAGGTACACCCTGGACACTCCCAGGCACACCTCAGGCACTCCCAGGTACACCTCTTGACACCTCCAGGTACACCCCTGACACTTCCAGGTACACCCCTGACACTTCCTGGCACACCCTGACACTCCCAGGTACACCAATGACACTCCCAGGTACACCACTGACACTCCCTGGTACACCTCTGACACTCCCAGGTACACCTATGACACTCCCAGGTACACCTCTGACACCCCAGGTACACTCTGACAATTTTAGGTACACCTTCACACTGCCAGGTACATAATTTTGCTACTTTGCCACTCTGTTGGGACACTCCCAGTAAATACTTTCAGACACTCCCAGGTGCACCTGTGACACTCCCGTGCACCTCTGACACCCTGGCACACCTCTGACACCCCAGGTACACCTCCGGACACCCCAGGCACCACCTGACACTCCCAGGTACACTTCACACACCCAGGTACACCTTGACACTCTGTACACCTCTCATACCCCAGGTCACCTCTGACACTTCCAGATACACCTCTGACACTTCCAGGTACACCAATGATACCAACAGGTACACCTCTGACACTCCCAGGTACACCTCCGATACTCCCAGGTACACCTCCGATACTCCCGGGTACACTCCGATACTCCTGGGTACACCTCAGACACTCCTGGTTCACCTCGACACTTCCAGATACACCTCTGACACTCCCAGGTACACCAATGATACTACCAGGTACACCTCTCTGACACTCCTAGGTACACCTCTGACACTCCCAGGTACACTCTGACACTTCTCAGGAAACCTCTGACACTGCCAGGTACACCTCTGACACTCCGCAGGCCACCTCTGACACTTCCAGGTACACCCTGACACTTCCAGGTACACCCCTGACATCCCATGTACACCACAATGACACTCCCAGGTACACTTGACACTCCCTGGTGCACCTCTGACACTCCCAGGTACACCCGCTGACACTCCCAGGAAACCTCAGACACTGCCAGGTACACCCTCAAACATTACCAGGTACACCTCAGACACTCCTGCGCTAGCTCAAACACTCCCAGGTACACCTAGACACTCGCAGGTACCTCAGGCACCTCAGTGCACCTCTCTGACACTTCCAGGCCACCTCCCTGACACTTCCAGGTACACCCTGACACTTCCAGGTACACCTCTGACACTCCCAGGTACACCTATGACACTTCCAGGTACACCTCTGACACTCCCAGGTGCCACCTCTGACACCCCAGGTACACCCATGACACTCCCAGGTACACCTCTCACACTTCCAGGTACACCTCTGACACCCCAGGTACACTTCTCTGAATACCCCAGGTGCACCTCTGACACTCTGTGCAGGTCACCTCTACACTCCCTGGTTCTCCTGACCTCCCAGGTACACCTCCTCAGACACCAGGCACACCTCTGACACTTCCAGGTACACCCTGTGACACTCCCAGGTACAGCTCCAAACACTCAGGTACACCTCAGACACTCCCAGGTACACCTCAGGCACTCCCAGGTACACCTCTGACACCTAGGTATCACCCCCTGACACTTCCAGGTCACCCCTACACTTCCAGGTACACCTCTGACACTCCCAGGTACACCAATGACACCCCAGGTACACCACTGACACCCCTGGTACATCCTCTTGACACCCCAGGTACCCATGACACTTGTGGTACAGCTTCTAACACTTCCAGGTACACCTCTGACACTTGTGTACAACTTCTGACACTCTGTGTACACTTTACACTCTGGTTCTCTCTACCTCTCTGTACACTTTTGACACTCCCAGTGTACACCTCTACACTTCCAGGTACACCTCTTGACACTTGGGTACACCTCTGACACTCCCAGGTACACCTCTGACACTCTCAGGTACACCTCTGACACTCCCTGGTACTCCCTGACCTCCCAGGTACACCAATGACACTCCCAGGTACACCTCTCTGACACTTCCAGGTACACCTCTGACACTCCCAGGTACACCTCTGACACTCCCAGGTACACTCCTGACACCCCAGGTACACCTCTCACACCCCTGGTTCTCCCCTGACACTCCCAGGTACACCCCAGCACTCCCAGGTACACCAGCTGACACTCCCAGGTACACTGCTGACACTGCCAGGTACACCTTCTGACAATGCTGGGTACACCTCAGACACTCCCAAAGCTCTCAGACACTCCCGTAACACCTCAGAGCAATTCCCTGGTGCACTCGTGACACTTCCAAGTGCACCTCTGACACTCCCAGGCACACCTCTGACACTCCCAGGTACACCTCCGACACTCCCAGGTACACCTCTGACACTCCCAGGTACACTTTCTCACACCTGTGTACACCTTTTGACATTCCCAGGTACACCTCTCATACTCCCAGGTACACCTCTGACACTTCCAGACACACCTCTGACAATCCCAGGTACACCAACAATGATACTCCCAGGTACACCTCTGACACTCCCAGGTACACCTCTCCGGATACCCTGTACACCTCCTGATACTCCCAGGTACACCCCAGACACTCCTGTCACCTCTGACACTTCCAGATGCCACCTCTCGACACCCCAGGTACACCAATGATACCTGGTGCACCTCTGCTACTCCTAGGTACACCTCTGACACTCCCAGGTACACCTCTGACACTCTCAGGAACACCCTCTGACACTGCCAGGTACACCTCTTGACACTGCACACCTCTGACACTTCCAGGTACACCCCTGACACTTCCAGGTACACCCCTGACACTCCCAGGTACCCCCAGGCACAACTCTTGACACTCCCAGGCACACCACTGACACCACCAGGTACACTCTGACACACACCAAGGCACATATCTGTTTGACGCTGCCAAGTACACCTCCGACACTCCCCAGAACACTCTGACACCCTGGTGTACACCTCTGACACTCCCCAGGCACACAGCTGACACCCCAGGTACACCTCTGACACTCCCAGGTACACTGTGACACTCCCAGGTGTACACCGCTGACACCAGGTACACCGCTGACACAGGCACACATCAGACACTGCTGGCACACTTCAGACACTCCAGGAACAGCTCAGACACTCCCCAGTTACACCTCTATACTCCCCAGGCGCACTCTGACACCCGAAGTGCACCTCTGACACCCCAGGCACACCTCTAACACTCCCCATGCACACCAGGACACTTAGTTCACACTGCTGACACTGCCAGATACACCTATGACACTACACCCTGACCTCCCACACACCCCTGACACCACAGGCACACACCTGACACCTACAAGCACACCCCTGACACCCAGGCACACCCCACACTTGGTGCACACCCTGACACCTCAGAACACCCCAGACACTCCCCAGGCACACCTCTGACACTCCCAGGCACACCTCTGACACTCCAAGCACACTCTGATACCCCCAGGCACACCCCTGACACTCCAGAACACCTCTGACACTACAAGGCACACCAACACACTACCATGCACACCCCTGACACTCCCAGGTACACCTCCGATACTCCCCAGGCACACCTGGATACCCCAGGCACACCTCAGACACTCCTGGTTCACACTCTAACACTCCCCTGTTCACCTCTGACACCCCTGGCACACCCTGACACCCCAAGATGCACCCCCACACTCCCATGCACACCTCCGACACTCCAATGCACACCTTGACACCCCAGGCACACCTCTGACACTTAGTTACTCCCTGACACTCCCCTGGTACACCTCCCTGACACCTGCACACCTTACACCCCTGCTTCCCCCCTGACACTCAGGCACACCTTAGACACTCCCAGGCACACCCCAGACACTCAGGACACCCCAGACACGCCAGGCACATCTCTGACACATGCACATCTCTGACACTCCCAGGCACCTCTGACACCCCAGGTACACCCTGACACCCCCAGGTACCTCTGACACCCCATGCACCTCTGACACCCCCAGGCAATACCTCTGACACTCCCAAGGCACACCTCTGACACCCCAGGCACACCCCTGACACTTCCAGGCACACCAACGACTCCCCAGGTACACACCGCCGACACACCCCAGGCACACCTCAGACACTGCCCTGCACATCTCAGACACCCCAGGCAAAGCCCAGACATTCCCAGCAACACTCAGACATCTCCCACGTGCACCAGACACCCCCAAGTGCACCTCCTGACACTCCCAGGCACACCCTGACACCCCAGGCACACCTGACACAGGCACACCTCTGACACTCCCCAGGCACACCTCACAAACCCAGGCACACCCTGAACTCCCAGGCACATATCTCATACCCCAGGCACACCTCTGGCACTTCCAGACACACCTCCACACTCCCCAGGCACACCTTCGATACTCCCCAGGCACACCTCCGATACCAGCAGGTAAACCCCAGACTCCCTGGTTCACCTCTGACACTTCCAGATACACTCACACACACCACAACCTCTGACACTCCCAGGCACACCTCCGATACTCCCAGGCACCACCTGGATAATCCCAGGCACACCCCAGACACCCCTGGTTCACCCTGACACCCCTGGTTCACCTCTGACACCTCCTGGCACACCTCTGACATTCCCCAGGCACACCTTACACCCCCTGGTTCCCATCCAGGCACACCCCAGACACCCCCACACCCCTGGTACCACCTGACACCCCAGGCACACCTCCTGACACTCCCAGGCACACCTCTGACACTCAGGCACACCTCTGACACTCCCAGGCACACCCCAGATACCCCAGGCACACCTCTGACACCCCCTGGCACTACTCTGACACTCCCAGGTACACCTCTGACACTTCCGGATATACCTTGACACCCCAGGCACACCAATCACTATCCCAGGTCACACCAATCACTATCCCAAGTATAACTCTGACACCCCCAGGAGCAACGCCACTGACACTACCAGGCACACCCTGACACTCCCAGGCACACCTGATACACCCCAGGTACACCTCTGACACTTCCAGGTACACCTCCCTGACACTCCCAGGCACACCTCTGACACTCCCAGGCACACCTCTGCACCCTCAGGAACACCTCTGACACTCCCTGACACCACACCCTCCTGACACTCCCCAGGTACACTCTCCGACACTCCCCAGGCACACCACTGACACACTCCAGGTACACCCTGACACTCCCAGGCACCTCCACACTCCCCAGGCACACCTCTGACACTCCAGGAACACCCTGACACCCCAGGCACACCCCGACACACCCCAGGCACACCTCTGACACTCAAGAACACCTGACACCCCAGGCACACCCCAGACACCCCAGGCACACCTCACACACACTCCCCAGGCACAACTCAGACACCAGCAACATGCACCGAACTGGGGCACACTGA
>NW_024721433.1:0-9490 GCF_018991925.1 Homarus americanus | reverse complement strand
AGTAGATTATCATAGAAAACGGGAAATTTGTATCATAAAAAATGGGAAATATCTATTTTCCGGGAAAGTTGGTTATCTACTGGTACGAACCCCGCCACAAATTGTCATGATCTACTTACACAGCACTACGAACCACGCCATCTATTGTCCTGACCCAGCACCACGAGCAACGCCATCTAGGGACGAAACACGAGTGTGACTCGTCTTAGTTAGCACTCCGGGGTTTCCCTTCTCCATATCCTGGTTGTTGCGTCACCTCCTCAAAGTTTCTCTTCGTCAGCCAGTGAGTAGCCAGTCGCAGTCGGGAGCAGTCGCAGTCAGGAGCAGTAGCAGTCAGTCACAGAGCGAAGTGGAAGTCGGAGAAGGAACAGACACAGCTGATTGGCTAGTCATTGGACCTATCCCACCTTCCCACGTACCTTGGAAAACCAAAGCACCTGACTTCAATTCTCCAACTGACAATTCTGTTGATTCGATCAACACATTGAGCCTCTCCTACAGTATCGGACCTCCCTTAGGAACCCCGAATGCTGCTGAGGGGCTTGGTGTGAAGAGAGAGTCGGCAGTGAGTTTTCAGACCTTTTTCTTCCACTCTAATCCTTCTCTTCCGTGCCGTGAAAGGACCTATTCCCCTGTCAGCTGACGTACAGGGGAGTATTCGTCTGGAAACGCCCTCTGTCCCCACACCTCGCTAGTGCGTGTTTGTGTGAAGGGTGGAGGGTCAGCACAGTCTGTCGATTCGCCTGGGGACCCCTGTGATAGTGAAGGGCCTCCCCTACGTGAGGGGCGCAGGAAATTAGGGACTGTTAGGGGAGATCTCCATAAATCTCCAATTCAAACAGTTAACATGCCTTCAATTAAAATTAAAGTGGACCTCGCCTCACTTATTTTCCAGCTGACCTGTATATTTCAGATCCGTTCCTTCACCAATGACGACATTATCAAAATATTTGTACAAACTGATGAAGATGCCGACCTATTCCACTCCCCAGAAATGTACAACAGACTGAAAAACAATGGCCTAACGGTCCTCAGCTCACCCGAATACCGCGCAAAATGCACCCTCATATGTAGAAAAGTCATCCCTCAGATCCTTGACAACCCTAACCTATTGACAGAACTCAACTCACAAAACACCCCCCAAATGACATATGCCGCCGGGATGGGAACTCTCCCCATGTTAAAAATCACTACGGCCACTCAATCTGACGCCATCAAATTAAAATCATACTGAATAAAAATCGGCAGCAATATCATCCCCTCAAGAGACATTGAATTCCAACACTTCATACAAGTACACCAATGTTTCAATTGCTACCAATTCGGGCACAACACCAACCGTTGCAGTAACACAATAACTTGCTCAAAGTGTGCCAATCAAGGCCACTCATACCGAAACTGCACTGCCACGGTAACTAAATGCCCTCACGCTGCCATCAGCAACAAGTGCAAAATCAGACTCGACAATAGCACAACACCACTCCCTCCCCGCCGACCTTCACCTCCTAAAGCACCCCCCACAGCACCACCTCCACCTCCCCACCACTCACTCCCTACTGCCACGACCCTCCCCACCCGCACTTGCTGGACCAACAACGTGACCGCCCCCCGACCCTCCTCCGACATGGATGCAAAAATCACCACCATCATACTTCTGGCACATACCCTAAGCAACGGAAACAGGTCTCTTTTTCTGAAACTGGCAATTGATGGTTTGAAGAACGGCCTCCCTACCATACACATTCCTGATTCCTTCAGAACCGGTCCCGACCTCATCTTCCCCACTGCCCCAATCCCCGCCCGGACCAGCATGCCACCCCCTCCCCCAGAGAAACCACTGCAATCTCCCTCCGCCCCTCCACTTCTGCCATGCCCACACCTGACTTATCTCACCAACCTACTATTACCTCACCCCCCGGAGTAATCAGTCCAAAACCTCCCGACCCCTCCACCTTGACCTTGCCTACACCTGACTTTTCCCACACGACTACGATGAACTCCCGGACCACAAAAATCCGAACCAAACCCAATCTTCCCCTAACACCTCAGACTCCCAAGAATAAAATGGCTGCCCATCCCCCCACTGAACTGGTGGTCAAGACCACTAGACCTAAGAGGAAGAACACCTCCCCCCTTTCTTCCTACACACCTGACTGCAAAAGAATTATAAAATACACACATCCAACTAAATCTATAATTAAAGTAAATCTATTCGGCACTACCCCAAAGAAAACAGGAAACAACCCCGACACGAACCTAGCACACTCCACTCATCCTCCCGACTCCCCCACACACACAGTCACGTAACCGCCCATCCCTCACCTACATACACCTCACTCAGACCTCGCTCACAGTCACTCGACAAGTAAGACCTCATCCCTGCACCCCAGAATTTCAATCTCATATAAGTAACAAATTATACAACATGATCACCATTATGCAATACAACTGTAGAGCATATCACTCAAACAGACACACCATCTCTCTCCTCATACAAGAACACAACCCAGACATCCTCCTCCTCAACTCAACATGCACAAACACCAAAATCAAGCACTTCGGCTACACAAGCAGACAATCACCCCACGAACTATTCGAGGGCGTTGCAGTCCTCATCAGATCCTCCATGAAACACGAATTCATCACCAACTTTGCTTTCAAACACTTCATGGCCGCCAAGATCGACACTCAACACGGACAGATTATCATCTGCACAACATACTCAAGACCTAACTCGCGTATCCCCTTCACAGACCTAAACTCCATCTTTAACAACTCACACCTACCTGTAATACTAATGGCCGACCTCAATGCACACCACACCGCATTCCAACACAACCGCATCGACCCCCTTGGCCAACAACTACACGCTTTGGTCACTCACAAAAACCTTCACTACATTGGCCCTTTCTTCCCCACATTCTACGCTGCTCACGGCAAAGGCACTCCAGACATCGTCATCACCAACACCCCTGCCCTCCAATTCCAACACTACATCACTCCCGGCCCCCTATCAGGCTCAGACCACATTCCCATCACTCTTCACCTCTCCAACAATCCCATCCTCCTCCCAACAACCTCACCTCAATACCAGTATCAACACGCAGATTGGGATGCCTTCAAAACCACACACTCTGAACAACAATACACACTCAACCTCGAACACCAACCCACTAGGATGATTGAGGAAACCTGGACACACCTTTTCAACACTATCACCGCCATAGCAGATACCCACATTCCTAAACCCCGGTTCAAGAAAAAATACTCCTTCACACCCTCCATAAGAACTCAACGCCTACTTCACTGCTACAGGACACGATTCGAACTAAACAAACTTAACCTAGCACCAGTTTACACAGACATCTCCACACTAAGAACACACATCATCCATAGCCTCCGTCAAGATCATGAGGTTCACTGGGCAAAACTCGTAGAGGCTGCCCAGGAACACAGAACACATAACCCCCGAGAATTTTGGCAAAGGATCGCCAAGCTGAAAGGAACTGCAAAACCCCCTTTGATCACCTGCTAGTAAATGGTAGGAAAATCAATGAGCCAGCCAACGTAGCACAAACACTAAAACAACACTGGGAACACATTTTCCACCCACACCCCCCCACACAACAAAGGTACATCTTAAACCACATAAACAACATCACCACACACATGCAAACACTTCACGACAGAACAACTCCTGACAACACAATAGATACCTCCACTCTCACACAGGACCACACCCTCACTGCTCCTTTCACCCCAACAGAAGTCGCACAAGCACTGGACAAAACCAAAAAGAAAACACCAGGTGACAGCAATATTGGTCAAGCAATCCTGAAGCACCTGCCCCGAGAAACAATCACAGCCATTACACACCTCTACAACACCCAACTGGCTACAGGATACTTCCCAAAGCTCTTTAAGACAGCCACAGCCGTCATGATACCTAAACCAAACAAAAACCCAACAGATCCTCAAAACTACAGACCGATCAGCATACTAGAAGTCTTAGGCAAAACTTTTGAAAGACTATACAACACCCGCCTCAGATACCACCTTGAAGATGAACAACTACTGTCCTACAAGCAGTTCGGCTTCAGAGCACACACCACTCAACTCAAGACGCACTCAATATAATCACAAACTACCTCCACATGAACAAAGATGCATACAAGATAGCACTCATTACAAAGACGTACAAAAAGCCTTCGACACAGTTTGGCACGATGGATTAAAGTACAAGATATGCACCAATTTTAACCTCCCTCAAAAATCACAACAATTACTATGTAACTTCCTAACAGACAGAAAAATGAGGATAAAAGTCACACCTGCCTACTCTGACCACTTCACACTGCATGCAGGAGTCCCACAAGGATCAGTCCTGTCCCCAACACTATACATTCTTTACACAAACGACTTACCCCACCCTTTACACATCGACTCTCTGACAATACAGTACGCCGACGATGTAACCCAACTAGTCAGACACAGAACTCTTGATCACCTAACAGACAAAGCACACAGGGAACTCGAACAAGTTACACAATGGGAACTCCGATGGCGAATACAAACCAACCCGACCAAAGCACAAATCACCTACTTCGGCACCAAAAGACGACAACCACGTCACATTTACCTAAACCCCTACATCGCCTACCCTTCACCTATAACTATCAAACGAACAAACACAATCCTAGGAGTCACATTCAACGACACCCTCACCATGACACTACACACCAATACGAAGGCTTTGATCGCAAACAAAACACTCGGGAATATATACAGATTCAGAACTGCATCAATCAAAACCAAAACACACCTATTCAAAGCCCTCATACGCCCACTATTGACTTATGCACCTAACACACTCCAGCTAGCACCACCATCAAACGTCAAGAAACTTCAAGTCATACAAAACAAAGCACTAAGATTCATCCATAACACACACTGGTCATCCTTCACCCGAAATAGTCATCTACATGAACTCAGCTCCCTCCCCCCACTTAACATCTACTGGAGACAACTAGGTGACAAACAAATAGAATCACTCCTCACTACTTACCCTCAATGGCAGGATTATTTCGACAACATCATACTCCCACGCAGATTCAGAGACAGAAATCCCTCCATACTAAACAGACCAAACACTCCCCTCCCACCTCCCTTATATTAATAACTTCCCTATAACCACACCCAACAATTTCCCCCCAAATTAAACCTAACTCTCCTTAACCCTCACCCAACGATTCCCTCTCTTTCATCAAACCCTACGCCATCAACTCAAACTCTAGATCACTCTAAAAAAAAACTTAACCCACTCAATCTGCACTAACACCCCCCAAAACCCCCTAACAATCCCCCCAAAATAAAAACCTAACATAACCAGCCGTTACTAGCAATCCCACACCAAATAAAAAATAACCATTCTACCACTAACTAACCACACCCTATCACTCCTCCCAAAATAAAAACCTAACACACCCAGACATTACTAGCAATCCCACACAAAATAAAAATTAACCATTCTACCATGAACTAACCACACCCTATCACTCCTCCCAAAACAAATACCTAACTTACCCAATCCCATACTAACTCGGATGACATGTATGTTTCCCTTAGCCAATAAGCTCGAGGAGAGTTGCGCAGTACCTGCAGCAAGCCCTCTCCCTCTAGAATGTTACCAACACTGTTTTATGGGCACCTCCCATAGCCAATAAGGTCGGAGAGGTGTACCTAAAAACGGTACCATCAATGGATGATATGAACGCCTCCCTTAGCCAATAAGGTCGGGGAGGGGTGCATTCTTCCTGTACACAAACCCTCTCCCTCAATAATGGGACCAGAACTCACAATAACTGCAAGAGCCTACCACGCAATTGCAGAAGTCCTTTACTAGCCAAAGGAAAGAAAGAATTAAACTCAACCTGCCAACCACCAACAAAACCTGTAATCCCAAAAGAAAAAATTTAACTCCACCCAATCTTACCTACAACCTCAAAAAAAAAAAAAAAGATAACTTCCACTATCCGAATCGCTAATCAACACCCTCAAATCCTTCAAAGAAAACTTTGAAGAGTAATCTGACCTTTCTAACAAGCCCTTTGACCTCCTCCTAAAAAAAAAAAAAACCATGACCAATATAACCATTCAGTTAGCAACATAAATCATATCACAATCGCAAGGAATCCTTCCATACTTAAATTAACCACAAACCTAAAGCCCTCTCTCCTCTCCCCTCCTCCCGACAACCGAACCATACCTGACCTTATAACAATTATCCTAACCCTCCCCCTCTCCCCTTACTACATTTCCACGCAAACGCATACACACTCACACAACAACCCCCCCTAAGCAATTCTAATTCACCTCAAATCAACATACAACCTCCACCCCCGCCAATCCCCAAACACAAACTCCCCCCCCTCCCACAACCAATCTCCAAACACAACACCCCCGCCAGACAAAGCCTCTCATAACACCACAACTCTCCAAAACCAAATCAAACATACCCAACCTCTATACCAGCCACTGTCAACATTATCGACCTAACTCAAGACTGAAACCAAACAACCTATATCTCACTCATCTCCGTTCACAATTTGACAAAGCTCAAATCTGTCCCCTGCTATTACTAAATAACTCTCCTACGATACACTCATCCTTCCTTACTACGAATACTTTGACATTTCAAGCTCAAAGATTCAAAACTCTTCCTCCAACTCTCTCTGACATAGCTGAAAGACCCACAACTCTCAGAAACAAATCAAAACATACCCAACGTCTGTGACATCCAATTCTCAATAAAATCGACCTAACTCAAGACTGAAACCATTCAGCCTATATCTCATGCTCGTCTCCGTTCATAATTTGACAAAAAAGCTCAAATCTGTCTGCTGCTATTACTAAAAACTCTCCTACGATACGCTCATCCTTCCTTACCCTTCCTCCAACTCGCTCTGTTCCTCTTTGACATAGCTCAAAGACTTTACCTTCTTCTTTCTCCAAACAACCCTACGACTAGCAAAATTTCCATGTTTTCACCTTCTCTGTTAATTTGTTCGTGTGTGGCCTGTGCGTCCGTCCACCTGCGCTTCTCGGCTTGCACCGCCGCCGTGGCGGGGCGGTTCTTCCTCCGCTTTGCCAACACTGCCTAAGCTAGACGACAACCAGAGCACCCGCGTTGGCCCTTTGCTTGCCCGGACCTGCTCCCGCCCTCCCTCTGCCTCGTCCTGATTGTGATTGTTGCACCCTCAGGGCATTTTGCCCACCCCCTCACGCAAGCGGTGTTTAGCCACTGCACCTGTTCTCTCCTTCTAAAATTCACTTCCATCCTCCCTTTATTCTTCCTCTGAACCTCCTTCCCCCCTGTCACTAGCATTTTTCTAGTTCTAGTCGCCAGTCGCAGTCAGGAGTCAGTAGCAGCAGTCAGTCACAGAGCGAAGTGGAAGTCGGAGAAGGAACAGACACAGCTGATTGGCTAGTCATTGGACCTCTCCCACCTTCGCACGTACCCTGGAAAACCCAAGCACCTGACTTCAATTCTCCAACTGACAATTCTGTTGATTCGATCATCACATTGAGCCTTCTCCTACAGTAATGGACCTCCCTTTAGAAACCTCCTGAATGCTGCTGAGGGCTTGGTGAAGAGAGAGTCGGCAGTGAGCCAGACCTTTTCCAGCACTCTAATCCTTCTCTTCCGTGCCGTGAAAGGACCTATTCCCCTGTCAGCTGACGTACAGGGGAGTATTCGTCTGGAAACGCCCTCTGTCCCCACACCTCGCCAGTGCGTGTTAGTGTGAAGGATGGAGGGTCAGCACAGCCTGCCGATTCGCCTGGGGACCTCTGTGATAGTGCAGGGTCTCCCCTACGTGAGGGGCGCAGGAAATCAGGGACATTGTTAGGGGAGATCTCCATAAATCTCCAAAATTTAAACAGTTAACATGCCTTCAATTAAAATTAAAGTGGACCGTACCATCCAACCAAAAAGCAGATCTTCACTCACTATTGTACAAACTGACGAAGATGCCGACCAATTCCACTCCCCAGCAATGAACAACAAACTGAAAGACAATGGCTTAACGGTCCTCAGTTCCCCTGAGCACCGTGCAAAATGCACCCTCATATGCAGGAAAGTAATCCCACCTATTCTTGACAACCCAAACCTTTTGAATGAACTCAACTCACACAACACCTCCCAAATGACATATGCAGCCCGGATGGGAACTCTCCCCATGTTAAAAATTACTACAGCTACACAAACTGACGCCATCAAATTAAAATCTAACGGAATAAAAATCGGCAACGACATCATCCCCTCAAGAGACATTGAGTTCCAACACTACATACAAGTGCACCAATGTTTCAATTGCTATAAATTCGGGCACAACACCAACCGTTGCAGTAACACACAAACTTGCTCAAAGTGTGCCAATCAAGGCCACTCCTACCGAAACTGCACTACCACTGTAACAAAATGCTGCAACTGCAAAGGCCCTCACGCTGTCATCAGCAACAAGTGCAAAATCAGACTCGACAATAGCACCACATCCACCTCCCCACCACTCACTCCCTACTGCCACGACCCTCCCCACCCGCACTTGCTGGACCAACAACCTGACCCACCCTCCCCCGACATTGACGCAAAAATCACCACCATCATACTTCTGGCACATACCCTAAGCAACGGAAACAGGTCTCTTTTTCTGAAACTGGCAATTGATGGTTTGAAGGCGAACGGCCTCCCTACCATACACATTCCTGATTCCTTCAGAACCGGTCCCGACCTCATCTTCCCCACTGCCCCCATCTCCGACCGGACCAATATGCCCCGCCCCCCACCCACCAGAGAAACCACTGCAATCTCCCTCCGCCCCTCCACTTCTGCCATGCCCACACCTGACTTATCTCACCAATCTACTATTACCTCACCCCCCAGAGTAATCAGTCCAAAACCTCCCGGCCCCTCCACATTGACCTTGCCTACACCTGACTTTTCCCACACGACTACGATGAACTCCCGGACCACAAAAATCCGAACCAAACCCAATCTTCCCCTAACACCTCAGACTCCCAAGAATAAAATGGCAGCCCATCCCCCCACAGAACTAGTGGTCAAGACCACTAGACCTAAGAGGAAGAACACCTCCCTCCTTTCTTCCTACACACATGACAGCAAAAGAATTATAAAATACACACATCCAACTAAATCTATAATCAAAGTAAATCTATTCGGCACTACCCCAAAGGAAACAGGAAACAACCCCGACACGAACCTAGCACACTCCACTCATCCTCCCGACTCCCCCACACACACAGTCACATAAGCGCCCATCCCTCACCTGCATACACCACACTCAGACCTCGCTCACAGTCACTCGACAAGTTAGACCTCATCCCTGCACCCCAGAATTTCAATCTCATATAAGTAACCAAGAACAAATTATACAACATGATCACCATTATGCAATACAACTGTAGAGCATAT
>NW_024721432.1:0-15216 GCF_018991925.1 Homarus americanus | reverse complement strand
TATAACAAATTCACCTGACCGAGTATAGCAAAGTCCCGTGATCGAGTATAACAAAGTCCCCTCATCATGTATAACAAATTCCCCTAATCGAGAATAACAAAGTCCGATCATCGAGTATAACAAAGGCCCCTTATCAAGTATAACAAAGCCCCCTGATCGAGTATAGCAAAGTCCCCAGATCGAGTATAACAAAGTCCCCTGATCAAGTATAACAAATTCCCCTAATCGAGAATAACAAAGTCCCCTCATCCAGTATAACAAAAGCCCCTTATCGAGTATAACAAAGCCCCCTGATCGAGTATAGCAAAGTCCCCTGATCGAGTATAACAAAATCTCCTGATCAAGTATAACAAATTCTTCTAATCGAGAATAACAAAGTCCCCTCATCGAGTGTAACAAAGGCCCCTTATCGAGTATAACAAAGCCCCCTGATCGAGTATAGGCAAAGTCCCCTGATCGAGTATAACAAAGTCCCCTGATCAAGTATAACAAATTCCCCTAATCGAGAATAACAAAGTCCCCTCATCGAGTATAACAAAGTCCCCTCATCGAGTATAACAAAGCCCCATCATCGAGTATATTAAAGTCCCCTCATCGAGTATAACAAAGTCCCCTCATCGAGCATAACAAAGCCCCCTGAACGAGTATAACAAAGTCCCCTGATCGAGTATAACAAAGTCACCTGAACGAGTATAACAAAGCCCCCTGAACGAGTATAACAAAGATCCCTGATCGAGTATAACAAAGTCCCCTGATAGAGTATAACAAAGATCCCTGATCGAGTATAACAATGTCCCCTGATCGAGTATAACAAAGTCGCCTGATCGGGTATAACAAAGTCCCCTGATCGAGTATAACAAAGCCCCCCTCATCGAGTATATTAAAGTCCCCTCATCGAGTATAACAAAGTCCAATGATCTAGTATAACAAAGTCCCCTGATCAAGTATAACAAAGCCCCCTGATCGAGTAAAACAAAGCCCCCTGATCAGAGTAAAACAAAAGCGACCTGGATCGAAAGTATAACAAAAGTCCCCTAATCGAGTATATAACAGAAACATCATCGAGTATAACAAAGTCCCCTGATCGAGTATAACAAATTCTAATCGAGAATAACAAAGCCCCTGAACGAGTATAACAAAGATCCCTGATCGAGTATGTCAAAACCCCGATAGAGTATAACAAAGTCCCCTGATCGAGTATAACAAAGTCCCCTGATCGGGTATAGAAAATTCCCCTGATCGAGTATATTAAATTCCCTGATCGAGTATAACAAAGTCCACTCATCGAGCATAACAAAGTCCTCTGATTAAGAATAAGAAAGTCTCCTGATCGCGTATAACAAAGTCCCCTGATCGAGTATAACAAAGCCCCCTGAACGAGTATAACAAAGATCCCTGATCGAAGATAACAAATTCCCCTGAACGAGTATAACAAAGTCCCCTGATCGAATATATTAAAGTCCCCTTATCGAGTATAACAAAGTCCCCTGATAGAGTATAACAAAGCCCCCTCATCGAGTATAATAAAGCCACCTGAACGAGTATAACAAAGATCCCTGATCGAGTATAACAAAGTCCCCTGATAAAGTATAACAAAGGCCCTTGATCGAGTATAACAAAGGCCCCTCATCGAGTATAACAAAGGCCCCTTATCGAGTATAACAAAGTCCCTAATAAAGTATAACAAAGTCCCCTGATAAAGTATAACAAAGGCCCCTGATCGAGTATAACAAAATCCCCTATTCGAGTATAACACAGTCCCCTCATCAAGTACAACAAATTCCCCTAATCGAGAATTTCAAAGTCCCCTCATCGAGTAAAACAAAGGCTCCTTATCGAGTATAACTAAGCCCCTTGATCGAGTATAGCGAAGTCCCTTTATCGAGTATAACAAAGTCCCCTCATCGAGTATAACAAAGGCCCCTTATCGAGTATAACAAAGCCCCCTGATCGAGTAGAGCAAAGTCCCCTGATCGAGTATAACAAAGTCCCTTGATCAAGTATAACAAATTCCCCTAATCGAGAATAACAAAGTCCCCTCATCGATTATAACAAAGGCCCCTTATCGAGTACAACAAAGCCCCCTGATCGAGTATAGCAAAGTCCCCTGATCGAGTATAACAAAGTCCCCTCATCGAGTATAACAAAGCCCCTGATCGAGTATAACAAAGTCCCCTGATAGAGTATAACAAAGCCCCCTCATCGTGTATAACAAAGTCCCCTCATCAAGTATAACAAATTCCCCTAATCGAGAATAACAAAGTCCCCTCATCGAGTATAACAATGTCCCCTGAACGAGTATAACAAAGTCCCCTGATCGAGTATATTAAATTCCGCTTATCGAGTATAAGAAAGTCCCCTGATAGAGTATAACAAAGCCCCCTCATCGAGTATAACAAAGTCACCTGACCGAGTATAACAAAGCCCCCTGAACGAGTATAACAAAGATCCCTGATCGAGTATAACAAAGTACCCTGATCGAGTATAACAAAGCCCCTGAACGAGTATAACAAAGATCCCTGATCGAGGATAACAAAGTCCCCTGATCGAGTATAACAAAGTCCCCTGATCGAGTATATTAAAGTCCCCTTAGCGAGTATAACAAAGGCCCCTGATCGAGTATAACAAAGTCCCGTGATGGAGTACAACAAAGGCCCCTGATCGAGTACAACAAAGGCCCTTCATCGAGTTTAACAAAATCCATTGATCGAGTATAACAAAGTCCCATCATCAAGTATAACAAATTCCCCTAATCGAAAATAACAAAGTCCCCTCATCGAGTATAACAAAGGCCCCTTATCGAGTATAACAAAGCCCCCTGATCGAGTATAGCAAAGTCCCCTAATCGAGTATAACAAAGTCCCTTCATCGAGTATAACAAAGACCCCTTATCGAGTATAACAAAGCCCCCTGATCGAGTATAGCAAAGTCCCCTGATCGAGTATAACAAAGTTCCCTGATCAAGTATAACAAATTCCCCTAATCGAGAATAACAAAGTCCCCTCATCGAGTATAACAAAGGCCCCTCATCGAGTATAACAAAGTCCCCTCATCGAGTATAACAAAGCCCCCTGATCGAGTATATTAAAATCCCCTCATCGAGTATAACAAAGGCCCCTTATCGAGTATAACAAAGCCCCCTCATCGAGTATAGCAAAGTCCCAAGATCGAGTATAACAAAGTCCCCTCATCGAGTATAACAAAGTTCCCTCATCGAGTATAACAAAGTCCCCTCATCGAGTATAACAAAGTCACCTGAACTAGTATAACAAAACCCCCTCAACGAGTATAACAAAGATCCCTGATCGAGTATAACAAAGTCCCCTGATAGAGTATAACAAAGATCCCTGATCGAGTATAACAAAGTCCCCTGATCGAGTATAACAAAGTCCCCTGATAGAGTATAACAAAGCCCCCTCATCGAGTATATTAAAGTCCCCTGATCGAGTATAACAAAGTACACTGATCTAGTATAACAAAGTCCCCTGATCAAGTATAACAAAAGCCCCTCATCGAGTATAAAGTAACAAAGCCCTGATCGAGTATAACAAAGCCCCCTCATCGAGTATAACAAAGGGCCCTGATCAAGTATAACAAAGTCCCTTAATCGAGTATAACAAAGTCCCCTAATGGAGTATAAGAAAGTCCCCTGATCGAGTACAACAAAGGCCCCTCATCGAGTACAACAAAGGCCCCTGGTCGAGTATAACAAATTCCCTGATCGAGTATAACAAAGTCCACTGATCGAGTATAACAAAGCCCCTTGATCGAGCATAACAAAGTCCCTGATCGAGTATAACAAAGTACCCTGTTCAGGTATAACAAAGCCCCTCATCGAGTATAACAAAGTCCCCTTATCGAGTATAACAAAGTCCCCTGATCGAGTATAACAATGGCCCCTTATCGAGTATATCAAAGGCCGCTAATCGAGTACAACAAAGCCCCCTAATCGAGTATAACAAAGACCCCTGATCGAGTATAACAAAGTCCCCTGATCGAGTATAACAAAGTCTTCTCATCGAATATAACAAAGGCCCCTGATCGAGTTAACAAAGTCCCCTGATCGAGTATAACAAAGTCCCCGATCGAGTATAACAAAGGCCACTGATCGAGCATAACAAAGTCCCCAGATTGAGTATAACAAAGTCCCCTGATCGAGTATAACAAATTCCCCTGATCGAGTATAACAAAAGTCCGTTATCGAGTATAACAAAAGTCCCTTATCGAGGATAACAAAGGCCCCTCATCGAGTACAACAAAGGCCCCTGATCAAGCATAACAAAGCCCCCTAATCGAGTATAACAAAGTCCCCTGATCGAGTATAACAAAGTCACCTGATCGAGTATAACAAAGTCCCCAGATCGAGTATAACAAAGCCCCTTCATAGAGTATAACAAAGTCACCTGACCGAGTATAGCAATGTCCCGTGATCGAGTATAACAAAGGCCCCTGATCGAGTATAACAAATTCCCCTGATCTAGTATAACAAAAGTCCCTTATCGAGTATAACAAAAGTCCCTTATCAAGTATAACAAAGTCCACTGATCGAGTATAACAAAGACCCCTGATCAAGTATAACAAAGTCCGCTCATCGAGTATAACAAAGCCGCCTCATCGAGTATAACAAAAGCCCCTGATCAAGTATAACAAAGTCCCCTGATCGAGTATGACAAAGTCCCCTGATCGAGTATAACAAAGTCCCCTGACTGAGTATAACAAAGTCATCTGATCGAAGAAAACAAAGTCCACTGATCGGGTATAACAAAGTCCCCTGATCGAGTAAAACAAAGTCCTTTAATCGAGTATAACAATGCCCCTTGATCGAGTAAAACAAAGTCCACTGATCGGGTATAACAAAGTCCCCTGATCGAGTATAACAAAGTCCCCTAATCGAGTATAACAAAGCCCCTTGATCGAAAATAACAAATTCCCCTGATCAAGTGTAAGGAAGTCCCCTGATCGCGTATAACAAAGTCCCCTGATAGAGTATAACAAAGCCCCCTCATCGTGTATAACAAAGTCACCTGACCGAGTATAACAAAGCCGCTGAACGAGTATAACAAAGAGCCCTGAACGAGTATAACAAATACCCTGAACGAGTATAACAAAGTCCCCTGAACGAGTATAACAAAGTCCACTGATGTACCCTGATCAAGTACAACAAATTCCCCTGAACGAGTATAACAAAGGCCTCTCATCAATTATAGCAAAGTCCCCTGATCGAGTATAACAAAGTCCACGATCGAGTATAACAAAGTCCCCTGATCGAGTATAACAAAGTTCCCTAATCGAGTATAACAAAGTCCCCTGATCGAGTATAACAAAGTCCCCTGATCGAGTATAACAAATTCCCCTGATCGAGTATAACAAAAGTCCTTTATCGAGTATAACAAAAGTCCCTTATCGAGGATAACAAAGGCCCCTCATCGAGTACAACAAAGGCCCCTGATCAAGTATAACAAAGCCCCCTGATCGAGTATAATAAAGTCCACTGATCGAGTATAACAACGCCCCCTCATCGAAAATAACAAATTCCCCTCATCGAGTGTAAGAAAGTCTCTTTATATAACAAAGTCACCCGACCGAGTATAAGAACAGATCCAGTATAACAAAGTCCCTTGATCGAGAATAAGAAAGTCTCCTGATCGCGTATAACAAAGTCCGCTGATAGAGTATAACAAAGCCCCCTGATCGAGTGTAACAAAGTCCACTGATCGAGTATAACAAAGACCCCTGATCAAGTATAACAAAGTCCGCTCATCGAGTATAACAAAGCCGCCTCATCGAGTATAACAAAAGCCCCTGATCAAGTATAACAAAGTCCCTTGATCGAGCATAACAAAGTCCCCTGATCGAGTATAACAAAGTCCCCTGACTGAGTATAACAAAGTCCCCTGATCGAGTAAAACAAAGTCCACTGATCGGGTATAACAAATTCCCCTGATCGAGTATAACAAAGTCCTTTAATCGAGTATAACAAAGCCCCTTGATCGAGTAAAACAAAGTCCACTGATCGGGTATAACAAAGTCCCCTGATCGAGTATAACAAAGTCCCCTAATCGAGTATAACAAAGCCCCTTGATCGAAAATAACAAATTCCCCTGATCGAGTGTAAGGAAGTCCCCTGATCGAGGATAACAAAGTCCACTGATAGAGTATAACAAAGCCCCCTCATCGTGTATAACAAAGTCACCTGACCGAGTATAACAAAGCCCCCTGAACGAGTATAACAAAGAGCCCTGAACGAGTATAACAAATACCCTTAACGAGTATAATAAAGTCCCCTGAACGAGTATAACAAAGTGCCCTGATCGAGTATATTATAGTCCCCTTATCGAGTATAACAAAGTCCCCTGATAGAGTATAACAAAGCCCCCTCATCGAGTATAACAAAGTCACATGACCGAGTATAACAAAGCCCCCTGAACGAGTATAACAAAGATCCCTAATCGAGTATAACAAAGTCCCCTGATAGAGTATAACAAAGCCCCCTCATCGAGTATAACAAACTCACCTGACCGAGTATAACAAAGCCCCCTCAACGAGTATAACAAAGGCCCCTGATCGAGTATAACAAAGTCCCGTGATTGAGTACAACAAAGGCCCCTAATCGAGTACAACAAAGGCCCCTCATCGAGTATAACAAAATCCCCTGATCGAGTATAACAAAGTCCCTGAACGAGTATAACAAAGTCCCTGATCGAGTATATTAAAGTCCCCTTATCGAGTATAACAAAGTCCCCTGATAGAGTATAACAAAGCCCCCTCATCGAGTATAACAAAGTCACCTGACCGAGTATAACAAAGCCCCCTGAACGAGTATAACAAAGATCCCTGATCGAGTATAACAAAGTCCCCTGATCGAGTATAACAAAGCCCCCTGAACGAGTATACTAAAGATCCCTGATCGAGGATAACAAAGTCCCCTCAACGAGTATAACAAAGACCCTGATCGAGTATAACAAAGTCCACTGATCTAGTATAACAAAATCCCCTGATAGAGTATAACAAAGCCCCCTCACAGAGTATAACAAAGTCACCTGACAGAGTATAGCAAAGTCCCGTGATCGAGTATAACAAAAGCCCCTTATCGAGTATAACAAAGCCCCCTGATCGAGTAAAGCAAATTCCCCTAATCGAGTATAACAAAGTCCCCTGATCGAGTATAACAAAGTTCCCTAATCGAGTATAATAAAGTCCCCTGATCGAGTATAACAAAGTCCCCTGATCGAGTATAACAAATTCCCCTGATCGAGTATAACAAAAGTCCCTTATCGAGTATAACAAAAGTCCCTTATCGAGGATAACAAAGGCCCCTCATCGAGTACAACAAAGGCCCCTGATCAAGTATAACAAAGCCCCCTAATCGAGTATAACAAATCCCCTGATCGAGTATAACAAAGTCACCTGATCGAGTATAACAAAGTCCCCAGATCGAGTATAACAAAGCCCCTTCATAGAGTATAACAAAGTCACCTGACCGAGTATAGCAATGTCCCTTTATCGAGTATAACAAAGGCCCCTGATCGAGTATAACAAATTCCCCTGATCTAGTATAACAAAAGTCCCATATCGAGTATAACAAAAGTCCCTTATCAAGTATAACAAAGTCCACTGATCGAGTATAACAAAGACCCCTGATCAAGTATAACAAAGTCCGCTCATCGAGTATAACAAAGCCGCCTCATCGAGTATAACAAAAGCCCCTGATCAAGTATAACAAAGTCCCCTGATCGAGTATAACAAAGTCCCCTGACTGAGTATAACAATGTCCCCTGATCGAGTAAAACAAAGTCCACTGATCGGGTATAACAAAGTCCCCTGATCGAGTATAATAAAGTCCTTTAATCGAGTATAACAAAGCCCCTTGATCGAGTAAAACAAAGTCCACTGATCGAGTATAACAAAGTCCCCTGATAGAGTATAACAAAGATCCCTGATCGAGTATAACAAAGTCCCCTCATCGAGTATAACAAAGTCCCCTCATCGAGTATAACAAAGCCCCCTCATCGAGTATAACAAAGTCCCCTGATCGAGTATAACAAAGTCACCTGAACGAGTATAACAAAGCCCCCTGATCGAGTATAACAAAGTCCCCTGATAGAGTATAACAAAGATCCCTGATCGAGTATAACAATGTCCCCTGATCGAGTATAACAAAGTCGCCTGATCGGGTATATCAAAGTCACCTGATCGAGTATAACAAAGCCCCCCTCATCGAGTATATTAAAGTCCCCTGATCGAGTATAACAAAGTCCACTGATCTAGTATAACAAAGTCCCCTGATCAAGTATAACAAAGCCCCCTGATCGAGTAAAACAAAGCCCCCTCATCGAGTAAAACAAAGGGACCTGATCGAGTATAACAAAGTCCCCTGATTGAGTATAACAAAGTCACCTCATCGAGCATAACAAAGTCCCCTGATCGAGTATAACAAATTCCCTTAATCAAGAATAACAAAGCCCCCTGAACGAGTATAACAAAGATCCCTGATCGAGTATAACAAAGTCCCCTGATGAGAGTATAACAAAGGCCCTGATCGAGTATAACAAAAGGCCCCTCGTAGTATAGCAAAGTCCCCTCATCGAGAATATAAAGGTCACAGTGGTATAACAAAGTCCACTGATGTACCTGATGATCAAGTACAACGAATTCCCCTGACCGAGTATAACAAAGGCCTCTCATCAATTCATGGCAAAGGTCCCTGATCGAGTATAACAAAGTCACCTGATCGAGTATAACAAAGTCCCCAGATCGAGTATAACAAAGAACACTGATCGAGTATAATAAAGTCCACTGATCGAGTATAACAACGCCCCCTCATCGAAAATAACAAATTCCCCTGATCGAGTGTAAGAAAGTCCCCTTATCGAGTATAACAAAGTCCCCTAATAGAGTATAACAAAGGCCCCTCATCGAGAATAGTAAATTCCCCTGATCGAGTATATTAAATTCCCTGATCGAGTATAACAAAGTCCACTGATCGAGTATAACAAAGACCCCTGATCAAGTATAACAAAGTCCGCTCATCGATTATAACAAAGCCGCCTCATCGAGTATAACAAAAGCCCCTGATCAAGTATAACAAAGTCCCCTGATCGAGTATAACAAAGTCCCCTGATCGAGTATAACAAAGTCCCCTCATCATCGAGTATTACCAGGGCCTCGTCGAGAATATTAAATTCCTGATCGAGTATAACAAATTCCCCTGATCGAGTATAACAAAAGTCCCTTATCGAGTATAACAAAAGTCCCTTATCGAGGATAACAAAGGCCCCTCATCGAGTACAACAAAGGCCCCTGATGAAGTATAACAAAGCCCCCAAATCGAGTATAACAAAGTCCCCTGATCGAGTATAACAAAGTCACCTGATCGAGTATAACAAAGTCCCCAGATCGAGTATAACAAAGTCCACTGATCGAGTATAATATAGTCCACTGATCGAGTATAACAACGCCCCCTCATCGAAAATAACAAATTCCCCTGATCGAGTGTAAGAAAGTCCCCTCATGGAGTATAACAAAGGCCCCTCATCGAGAATAGTAAATTCCCCTGATCGAGTATATTAAATTCCCTGATCGAGTATAACAAAGTCCACTCATCCAGTATAACAAAGTCCCTTGATCGAGAATAAGAAAGTTTCCTGATCGCGTATAACAAAGTCCCCTGATAGAGTATAACAAAGCCCCCTGATCGAGTATAACAAAGTCCCCTAATCGAGTATATTAAAGTCCCCTTATCAGGTATAACAAAGTCCACTGATCGAGTATAACAAAGACCCCTGATCAAGTATAACAAAGTCCGCTCATCGAGTATAACAAAGCCGCCTCATCGACTATAACAAAAGCCCCTGATCAAGTATAACAAAGTCCCCTGATCGAGTATAACAAAGTCCCTTGATCGAGTATAACAAAGTCCCCTGACTGAGTATAACAAAGCCCCCTGATAGAGTATAACAAAGCCCCCTCATCGTGTATAACAAAGTCACATGACCGAGTATAACAAAGTCCTAAATCAGAATATAGCGCAAAGCTACTTGATCGAGTAAAACAAGGAATCACACTGATCAAGATTATAACAAAGTCACCTGATCGAGTATAACAAAAGTCCATATCCCGGAAGCCAGAAGCAAAGTCACCTTATCGGGATAACAAGGCCACTCATGGCAGGTACAACAAAGGCCCTGATCCAGAAACAACAAAGTCCCCTGATAGAGCATAACAAAGCCCCATGATCGAGTATAACAAAGTCCCCTGATCGAGTATATTAAAGTCCCCTTATCAAGTATAACAAAGTCCACTGATCGAGTATAACAAAGACCCCTCATCAAGTATAACAAAGTCCGCTCATCGAGTATAACAAAGCCGCCTCATCGAGTATAACAAAAGCCCATGATCAAGTATAACAAAGTCCCTTGATCGAGTATAACAAAGTCCCCTGATCGAGTATAACAAAGTCCCCTGACTGAGTATAACAAAGTCCCCTGATCGAGTAAAACAAAGTCCACTGATCGAGTATAACAAAGTCCCCTGATCGAGTATAACAAAGTCCCCTAATCGAGTATAACAAAGCCACTTGATCGAGTAAAACAAAGTCCACTGATCGGGTATAACAAAGTCCCCTGATCGAGTATAACAAAAGTCCCTTATCGAGTAAAACAAAAGTCCCTTATCGAGGATAACAAAGGCCCCTCATCGAGTACAACAAAGGCCCCTGATCAAGTATAACAAAGCCCCCTAATCGAGTATAACAAAGTCCCCTGATCGAGTATTACAAAGTCACCTGATCGAGTATAACAAAGTCCCCAGATCGAGTATAACAAAGTCCACTGATCGAGTATAATAAAGTCCACTGATCGAGTATAACAACGCCCCCTCATCGAAAATAACAAATTCCCCTGATCGAGTGTAAGAAAGTCCCCTCATCGAGTATAACAAAGGCCCCTCATCGAGAATAGTAAATTCCCCTGATCGAGTATATTAAATTCCCTGATCGAGTATAACAAAGTCCACTCATCCAGTATAACAAAGTCCCTTGATCGAGAATAAGAAAGTCTCCTGATCGCGTATAGCAAAGTCCCCTGATAGAGTATAACAAAGCCCCCTGATCGAGTATAACAAAGTCCCCTGATCGAGTATATTAAAGTCCCCTTATCAAGTATAACAAAGTCCACTGATCGAGTATAACAAAGACCCCTGATCAAGTATAACAAAGTCCGCTCATAGAGTATAACAAAGTCCCATGATCAGGTAAAACAAAGTCCACTGATCCCGGGTATAACAAAGTCCCTGATCGAGTAAAACAAAGTCCACTGATCGGGTATAACAAAGTCCCCTGATCGAGTATAACAAAGTCCCCTAATCGAGTGTAAGGAAGTCCCCTGATCGAGTATAACAAAGTCCCCTGATAGAGTATAACAAAGCCCCCTCATCGTGTATAACAAAGTCACATGACCGAGTATAACAAAGCCCCTTGAACGAGTATAACAAAGATCCCTAATCGAGTATAACAAAGTCCCCTGATAGAGTATAACAAAGCCCCCTCATCGAGTATAACAAACTCACCTGACCGAGTATAACAAAGCCCCCTCAACGAGTATAACAAAGGCCCCTGATCGAGTATAACAAAGTCCCGTGATTGAGTACAACAAAGGCCCCTAATCTCGTACAACAAAGGCCCCTCATCGAGTATAACAAAATCCCCTGATCGAGTATAACAAAGTCCCCTGAACGAGTATAACAAAGTCCCCTGATCGAGAATATTAAAGTCCCTTTATCGAGTATAACAAAGTCCCCTCATAGAGTATAACAAAACCCCTCATCGAGTATAACAAAGTCACCTGACCGAGTATAACAAAGCCCCCTGAACGAGTATAACAAAGATCCCTGATCGAGTATAACAAAGTCCCCTAATCGAGTATAACAAAGCCCCCTGAATGAGTATACTAAAGATCCCTGATCGAGGATAACAAAGTCCCCTCAACGAGTAAAACAAAGTCCCCTGATCGAGTATAACAAAGTCCACTGATCTAGTATAACAAAGTCCCCTGATAGAGTATAACAAAGCCCCCTCATAGAGTATAACAAATTCACCTGACCGAGTATAGCAAAGTCCCGTGATCGAGTATAACAAAGTCCCCTCATCATGTATAACAAATTCCCCTAATCGAGAATAACAAAGTCCGATCATCGAGTATAACAAAGGCCCCTTATCAAGTATAACAAAGCCCCCTGATCGAGTATAGCAAAGTCCCCAGATCGAGTATAACAAAGTCCCCTGATCAAGTATAACAAATTCCCCTAATCGAGAATAACAAAGTCCCCTCATCCAGTATAACAAAAGCCCCTTATCGAGTATAACAAAGCCCCCTGATCGAGTATAGCAAAGTCCCCTGATCGAGTATAACAAAATCTCCTGATCAAGTATAACAAATTCTTCTAATCGAGAATAACAAAGTCCCCTCATCGAGTGTAACAAAGGCCCCTTATCGAGTATAACAAAGCCCCCTGATCGAGTATAGGCAAAGTCCCCTGATCGAGTATAACAAAGTCCCCTGATCAAGTATAACAAATTCCCCTAATCGAGAATAACAAAGTCCCCTCATCGAGTATAACAAAGTCCCCTCATCGAGTATAACAAAGCCCCTCATCGAGTATATTAAAGTCCCCTCATCGAGTATAACAAAGTCCCCTCATCGAGTATAACAAAGCCCCCTGAACGAGTATAACAAAGTCCCCTGATCGAGTATAACAAAGTCACCTGAACGAGTATAACAAAGCCCCTGAACGAGTATAACAAAGAACCCTTATCGAGTATAACAAAGTTCCCTGATAGAGTATAACAAAGTTCCCTGATCGAGTATAACAATGTCCCCTGATCGAGTATAACAAAGTCGCCTGATCGGGTATAACAAAGTCCCCTGATCGAGTATAACAAAGTTCTCTCATCGAGTATACAGTCCCTGATCGAGTATAACAAAGCCCACTGATCTAGTATAACAAAAGTCCCTGACTGGCGGCAACAAAGCCCCGATCGAGTAAAAACAAAGTTCTGATCGAGTAAAAATAAAGGGACTTGATCGAGTATAACAGTCCCTCAATCGAGTATAACAAAGCCACCCTATCGAGTATAACAAAGTCCCCTGATCGAGTATAACAAATTGCCCTAATCGAGAATAACAAAGCCCCCTGAACGAGTATAACAAAGATCCCTGATCGAGTATAACAAAGTCCCCTGATAGAGTATAACAAAGTCCCCTGATCGAGTATAAGAAAGTCCCCTGATCGGGTATAGAAAATTCCCCTGATCGAGTATATTAAATTCCCTGATCGAGTATAACAAAGTCCACTCATCGAGTATAACAAAGTCCTCTGATTAAGAATAAGAAAGTCTCCTGATCGCGTATAACAAAGTCCCCTGATCGAGTATAACAAAGCCCCCTGAACGAGTATAACAAAGATCCCTGATCGAAGATAACAAATTCCCCTGAACGAGTATAACAAAGTCCCCTGATCGAATATATTAAAGTCCCCTTATCGAGTATAACAAAGTCCCCTGATAGAGTATAACAAAGCCCCCTCATCGAGTATAATAAAGCCACCTGAACGAGTATAACAAAGATCCCTGATCGAGTATAACAAAGTCCCCTGATAAAGTATAACAAAGGCCCTTGATCGAGTATAACAAAGGCCCCTCATCGAGTATAACAAAGGCCCCTTATCGAGTATAACAAAGTCCCCTAATAAAGTATAACAAAGTCCCCTGATAAAGTATAACAAAGGCCCCTGATCGAGTATAATAAAATCCCCTATTCGAGTATAACACAGTCCCCTCATCAAGTACAACAAATTCCCCTAATCGAGAATTTCAAAGTCCCCTCATCGAGTAAAACAAAGGCTCCTTATCGAGTATAACTAAGCCCCTTGATCGAGTATAGCGAAGTCCCTTTATCGAGTATAACAAAGTCCCCTCATCGAGTATAACAAAGGCCCCTTATCGAGTATAACAAAGCCCCCTGATCGAGTAGAGCAAAGTCCCCTGATCGAGTATAACAAAGTCCCTTGATCAAGTATAACAAATTCCCCTAATCGAGAATAACAAAGTCCCCTCATCGATTATAACAAAGGCCCCTTATCGAGTACAACAAAGCCCCCTGATCGAGTATAGCAAAGTCCCCTGATCGAGTATAACAAAGTCCCCTCATCGAGTATAACAAAGCCCCTGATCGAGTATAACAAAGTCCCCTGATAGAGTATAACAAAGCCCCCTCATCGTGTATAACAAAGTCCCCTCATCAAGTATAACAAATTCCCCTAATCGAGAATAACAAAGTCCCCTCATCGAGTATAACAAAGTCCCCTGAATGAGTATAACAAAGTCCCCTGATCGAGTATATTAAATTCCGCTTATCAAGTATAACAAAGTCCCCTGATAGAGTATAACAAAGCCCCCTCATCGAGTATAACAAAGTCACCTGACCGAGTATAACAAAGCCCCCTGAACGAGTATAACAAAGATCCCTGATCGAGTATAACAAAAGTCCCTGATCGAGTATAACAAAGCCCCCGAACGAAAGTATAACAAAGATCCTGATCGAGGAGTACAAAGTTCCCTGAACGAGTATAACAAAGTCCCCTGATCGAGTATATATTAAAGTCCTTAGTTGAGTATAACAAAGGCCCTGATCGAGTATAAAGTCCCGTGGATGGAGGCCCTGACTGAGTACAACAAAGGCCCTTCATCGAGTTTAATAAAAATCCATTGATCGAGTATAACAAAGTCTCCTCATCAAGTATAACAAATTCCCCTAATCGAAAATAACAAAGTCCCCTCATCGAGTATAACAAAGGCCCCTTATCGAGTATAACAAAGTCCCCTGATCGAGTATAGCAAAGTCCCCTGATCGAGTATAACAAAGTCCCTTCATCGAGTATAACAAAGACCCCTTATCGAGTATAACAAAGCCCCCTGATCGAATATAGCAAAGTCCCCTGATCGAGTATAACAAAGTTCCCTGATCAAGTATAACAAATTCCCCTAATCGAGAATATCAAAGTCCCCTCATCGAATATAACAAAGGCCCCTTATTTAGTATAACAAAGCCCCCTGATCGAGTATAGCAAAGTCCCCTCATCGAGTATAACAAAGTCCCCTCATCGAGTATAACAAAGCCCCCTGATCGAGTATAATAAAGTCCCCTCATCGAGTATAACAAA
>NW_024721431.1:0-23320 GCF_018991925.1 Homarus americanus | reverse complement strand
CAAAAGTTTTTTTTTTTTTTTTAAGAGGTGATTTAAAGGAAGGGAGCTTAGTCTTTGCTCGGATGGGTGGGGATAAGTTGTTCCACACCTTCACACCATGATTGTAGATGGTAAGAGTTGCACAGTGGTTGTGAAACAGGTTGTATACATTGTTAGCGAAAGGTGTGTGAGAGAAACGGCGCCGAAGAAACTAAAATATTTCCTATTGTATAATAGCTTATAATTATTGAAGATAGCTAAAGTTGTTTATTTTTAGGTTTAGTAAAAGATCGTGGATGATATCACTTGTTAGTTGGCAATACACATTGGTTCCTGGGAGCTAAGTTATTTTCTACTTATGAAAAATAGACATGTGACAGGTTAAGATTGAAGAGAAGAAGTAGAAGAAGTAGGCTTGGTGACAGATGGTAGTGGAACGGAGAAGGGGCAGGTGGAGGTAAGTCTATCCTACTGGGTGAATGAATAAGCCTATAAGAAGCCACAGGAGGAGTTTTTTACATGGATCAGCCCACCCGGGCACAGGTCACCAACACATATCGGGTTCTGGGGGCGAAAAAATTGTGCTGTAAAAAAAAAAACAATATCTTGCTGAAATGAGAATAATAATAGCAACAGTAATAAATAATAATAATAATAATAATAATTGTAATAATAATAATAATAATAATAATAATAATAATAATAAAAACAATAACAATAATAATAATAATAATAATAATATTAGTAAAAATTAATAATAATAATAATAATAATAAATTAAATAAACA
This sequence comes from Homarus americanus, assembly GCF_018991925.1. Classification (NCBI taxonomy): domain Eukaryota; kingdom Metazoa; phylum Arthropoda; class Malacostraca; order Decapoda; family Nephropidae; genus Homarus; species Homarus americanus. Next base: position 22,553 of record NW_024721431.1, on the reverse strand, counting down.
ACATTATTAATAATAAGAACAATAATTAAATAAGTAAATATATATATATATATATATATATATATATATATATATATATATATATATATATATATATATATATATATATATATATATATATATATATATATATATATATATATATATATATATGCTGATAACCACAAGGAAAGAAGAAAACACGAAGTTCCCAAGCGCTTTCGTGTAATTCACATCTTCAGGGGTGAGTACAGACTAGAGAGAGAAATACAAACCAAGGTGTATATATACAGAGGAGGGTGAGACCAGGTCCACAATGGTCAGGTATTAGGTAATGACCCTACTAATCTTTAAATAGCACACAACGGTTGGTGGTCAGGTCAGATGGTCAGGTGACCCGGCCTTCTCACCTGGTTACAAATCTTCTTAATTACAAAATTGTCCAGCTTGTACATGCTGTTACTCAAATTCATGTTGAATGCTTCTGTATGTTTAATAAGACTAGATTCTATGATGTTCCTACTATCAATTGAATTACATGGTAATATTGAGGAGGCATTATCCCAGTCAATGCAATGCTTGTTATCCCTCAAATGAACAAACAGAGCATTGGATTCCTGGCCTGTCCTAACACTGTATTTGTGTTGTTTAATTCTAGTTGCAAGATCTTTTCCTGTCTGGCCTAAGTAAAACATATTACATTCCTTGCAAGGAACTTTATAAATGCAACCAATTGTGTTGTTGGGGGAGTTCTTGATTAGCATTTGTTTAACAGTGCATGAGTTTTTAAATGCCACATTGACATTTCAGGTTTTTAGTTGTGAAGGAATGTGTGAGAAATTTTTGTGAAATGGTAATATTAAGATATTCTTATGGTCATGGGTGGGCTTGGGATCAGTTCTATAAAAAGTTTTCTTAGTAATGTTTAGGCATTTGTCTATGAAAGATCTAGGGTATTTAAGGTTTGAGCCAATATTATATATATATTTGTATTCCTCATCGACGAAAGCGCTTGGAAACTTCGTGTTTTCTTCTTTCCTTGTGGTTATCAGGATATACCTAGATCATAGGCCTCTATGATGTGTTGTCAAAGTAAGAGAAACAATTCAGACCCTGCAATTGTGTTTAAATGAGGCAGAAAGTCAGATGAGCAACCTGGGAATTGGTCACGATTTTCATTATGCCCTATGGCAGCAGGGTCTACCATTAGACAACACATTATTGTGTGGTGTGGTGTGGTGCGGTGTGGTGTGGTGTGGTGTGGTGTGTAAGCCTAGTGAGGTAGGAGTAGATTGTAAAGGTTGAAGTTGAGGAGTTGGGAAATAATAGAGAAAAGAATGATTGGACAGGATTGAGTTAGGAGGATATTAAATACGGCTGTGGTAAGGTATGGTTTTGTTTGCTGGAAAAAAAAGGAAGAAATTATCTCGGCTAATAATTTAGTATCTCCAAAGAAAATGTCAGCTAAGCTTAGTCTCATTTAAACAAAAGCAGCTAAAAGTTTTGTTTTCTATAACAATTTGGCTTAAAGTTGTGTCTGTGCTAAAGAAATACCAACAAAGTTTTGTCGAAATTCGTTCAAACTAAATTTTAAAAAGTACACAGAAACACTAAATATACACACAGAAGTACAAAGAAACATTGAATATAGACAAATAAATAGAGTACATAGAAACATTAAATATAGACATATAGATACACAGAGAACTGAGTACAGTACATACAACTAAATACACATAAATTTAAGTTATATATAAATACATAAAGACCTCTGTACAAAAGAGAGCAGTGTATTAGCTCGTGAGTTTTGGTTACCGGTTGTTAACGTCATAAAGGTTCATCAGTGTCCTCAGATGGTTACTGATATTTTAACTCCTCGAGGGCGGTGAATTGACCTCTGAATTACAGTGAATTAACTCTTCGAGTACGTTGATGTACCCCCTTTAGTACGTGACAACTTATTAAGTATGATGACCCCTTGAGTATAATGAATTAACCCCTTGAGTACGATGACTTAACTCCATGAGTATGATAACACTGTTCCTTTGAGCATGATGACAATGAACTGAGGGAGTTATGTCATCTTACTCAAGAGGTTATATGCTTTGGTTACCAAGGATATTGAACAGTACCTTAAGTGCTATTATGTAAAACAAAGTGGTTAGGTTAGGTATCCCCCAAGCAGACATGGGGCAGAAGCCGGCTTCTGCTTCTGGAAGCCATTTATTTTTTTTATTTTTTTTATTTTTTTTTGGGGTTAGCTTTGGTTTTGGCTTCGACTTTAAAGCCATAGGTTTGTCATCAGATTTTTTTTACAAACTCACTGACCATATTGTGACGTCACAGATGAGCTGATTCCTAACTTTTTTGTTCACACAATGACCTGACAGGACCTTTGAAACTCTTAAGATGAATTCGGTGTAATGTTTTGCTGTGACTTGTGACTATAAGTTGTTATGTTTGTGTTATCATGTATATTTGGCAGAATTTTGCAGAACTGAACTGTATCGATTATGACTAAAATAAATGAATGAATGGATGAATAAAATGAATGACGATGAATAATTAATAAACCAAATGAATGTATATAATGAATGATGATGAATCATGAATATGAAACAATTAATAAGATTATATTGATATAGATTTTTTTTGTTATAAGTAACTTTTTCAGTCTGTAGGGAGAGTCAAAACTTACCCATGAAACAATCAGCTTCAAATAAATTCAGCTTATTGTCACGTGCCTGTGGCGCTCGGGAACTCGCATATGTTCACGCCTACATTTCATACAAGCTATTAATAAATTGTTAATTGTACTTATTATATTATTATTGTTCTTAGTTACTTAGGTTAATTGTATATTTATGTATGTAATTTATATGCATCGTTGTCTTACTCTGTTAAGTCAACTCAAGAGTAATATTAATTAATTATATAAAATATCCAGCAAATGTCCTGAATCACGTGATATGAGACGCTCTCCTCCCCGCGTGGGCACGCTTCCACAGTAGCGAAAAACCGTGGCATAGGTTAGACGTGTCCATTCGTTCTCTAGCCTTGACCCTTGTCTAGTGCTTTATCCAGTCTTCTGCAATGCCCTAGGGGTATCAGGTATTAGTGACACGTTTAGTTAGGCCTAGGAAGGGATCCTGGTGGTAAGGTATCTCCTGTTTGGTAGGGATAATCATTTTGTAGTGATTGTTGTATATATATATTTCGTATGTCTTGTGTAATATAGTAATGTTAAGTAATATTTGTTTGGTCTAACTCCTTACAGCATATTTTCGCCCTTCCGGCATCACTCTTATTTTATTATACACTTACTTATTCCCTTAAATTCATGTTTGCTAGTCATTACTCCCTTTAGAACATAAATTGAATTAATTAATTATCTTCCCTTTTGTGATTCACTTATTTCAACTGTTCTTACTTTTTCAAGTACATTTAGTTGAGTAGGTTTTTGGTGAGGATAATTATTGCCGTGTTCCCTATTTGTTCCTTTATTTGTTAATAACTGGGGTAGGATTCACTCCCCAAGTATAAAGGGTAGTGGGATCGCGACATTATCTCATAAGTCTCGCTGCAATGTACAATATAATTCCCATCAACATGTAAATTAATACCCTATATTATATAAGTAATGGTGTAATTTTTTTTTTTAATGGCTGATGGTGAGCTGGGTGTGGGTGTCAGCCGGAACGGGAGAGGCACACTTGGATCCTGTGGTCATAAACAAGGAAGACCAAGAATTGTTTGTTGGTTGGGAAAATCATGTTCAGGAAGGGCAGGTGACTTTACTGATTAAACCTAGGTAATAGTTTCCATTATTAGATATATCTCGTGGTAAACTCAAAAAGCATGTTAGGTTTAAATATAAATATTTGTATACAATTAATTTATATGAAGCCTCGTTGGCGCAGATGCATTGTTTAAAGATTTACTTAGTTTGTTTATTGCTTGTGCACGTTGAGGATATAAGCAAGTATGTGTCGGTATTTTAGTTTGTTCCAGCTCTTACGTCACTTTCCACACCTGCATTACTCACTCGCTTATTATCACCCGCTCGCCCACTGGCTTCTGATTTTTGTACCACTTATCCACCATTCTACTCCACACACAATAGGGAGAGGAGTATAGACAATAGATAACTTTTATATGTTGTCAGTGTCCTTCCTTTAATTGTACCTTACATGATCAACTTGTCTTGTGGGTTTATGTTCTTCTTCTTCTTCTTCTTCTTCTTCTTCTTCTTCTTCTTCTTCTTCTTCTTCTTCTTCTTCTTAGAATCATTATTATTATTATTATTATTATTATTATTATTATTATTATTATTATTATTATTATTATTATTATTTATAATAATAGCATTATTTTTTGTAATATTATTATAATTAGTACCGTATATAATTTATAATATTATTAAGATTATCAATTGTGAAGTATTTATATTTATTACCATGTGTCTTACGACAGTGAGCCTGCAGATGATACGAGTCAGGAAATAACTGCCTAAAAGATAATCAGCATTACCTGGTTTATTGGCTGGAAGTCCCTAAAGGCTTGGGTTTTTCTTGTGACACCAATGTTTCTCCTAGGTAGGCTGTCTACCCCGGGGAAATTATTGTTGCTTGTCGCTGGTAATTTTCCCTTTGGTAAAGTTTTTTTTATTATTGAGCTTTTCCAGTTGTCATGATGAGGCGGTTTGCTTCTGCCGTTGCAATTCCCTGTCACCCTCTCCCCCTTTCCTTCCACCTCCCCGTCACCTCCTCCTTTGCTTCCAACTCCGTCACCTTCCTCTCTTCCCTTACACCTCCGTCGACTTCTTTTCTTTCCTTCCACCTCCACGTCATCTCTCCCTTCATCTCCCCGTCACCACCCTCTTTTCTTCCCCCTCTTTCCTTCCACCTCCACATTACCTCCCTTTTCACCCTAACGTTACCTCACCCCCCACGCTACCTCCCCCTTCACCTCCACGTTACCTTCCCCTCCACCTCCACGTTATCTCCCCCTCTTCCTCCACGTTATATGACCCCCCACCTCCCTCTCCATCCAGCTCACTTGGTAGGTTGTCCTTGCTGGGAGATCAGCAGCAACCGAGCACGTGTAATGATTTTCTTTCTAGAGAAACGTAACATTTCTGATGTAATAAATTAATTATCTTCATTCTTTAACAAATGTTAGTTTACTTAAAAGTAGTCCGTCATTTTGTCTAAAGATGCTCCATTGCTTGTTTAAGGTGATATTTCTTTTGCATTTTTTTTAATAAAGTTAATATTATGACAACCCTTAACTTTTGTTGCTATGATATATTAAATCCTGTAACTATCAGTAAAAAGTTTGTTTGGTTACGCGTGAAGTACAGTTCACTTGAGTCAACAGTCGACCGATATTTGTTATAACACCAAGAATCTGAAGCTTCGGGGTCAACTTAGATTAAATTAGGGTCAGTTGTTTTCCATATTATCCATCGATAGAACAGGTCAAGTTTGGTCGCTAATGTACGTATACAATCATCAAAAATAGTATTTAGATCCCATGGAATAAAAATCTGAACAATAGCTTCAGACACGTTTATGTATCTGACTTTAGAAAGCCCGTCCTCGTATAATATTCTCTGGTAAATGTTTATCAAACAATACCCCCAAATAATATTTTAAATGGCATTAAACATTCATGTGCAATGTATTACTTAAGTTATAAATAAATATCGATGTATCTGTGCAATACAGTGGGAAGATTATTGTAAGCATCGAGTTGCGTTGCCACTTCATAAATATATTGTGTATGGGAGAAAAATACAAAATGGTCCACTATAATGCATTATGGATGTATGGTATGCTTATATTTTAATAAATTATTAACTTTATTTATCTGTTAACAACAGTGGCTGCTATTAGGATATCAATTTGCTTCAGGGAAATAAAGCCCTAATGTATACTCATTCTCCTTTACTAAAAGGACAACCGTGAAGCCTTGTTGGTTTATAAAATACGTTTAATTTATAAAGTCGAGTATGATTCGTCCACAAGCACCCACACATGATGGAAGGCAGGAATATCAACAATGAAACCTTATAGGAAACATAAGGCACAGTTATCACCCTTCACTACATGGTGGGCCGAAGGATTGGTGTGACGGAGTCCAGAGTAGCGAAGTCGATAAGGCGCTTTGAAGCATCTGTCAACTCCCTCTTTCTCTCTCTTCTTTTTATCATAGTTCCTTCTTACTCTCCCAAACAACATTTTCGTACTCTCTCTCTCGCTCTCTCTCTTCCAAACATCGTCTGTGTAGTCCGTCACAAAAGCTTCAATACATATAAAGAAAAGCCACGTGTATCATTTAACCAACATTTGTTGTATATGCAGACCTTCTCCTAATTTTAGCCATTTTGCATAATGATACTTTTGTTAATGCATAATGGTATTCTAAAAATATTACATAAACTGATGTTATCACAAGTGTTTCTAATCGTTTCACTCACACATTAAATGAAGTTGAATATGTATACTGTTCTCAACCCCATGGCTATGAAGCATTAAGAAATACATTATCAGCCAAATTTAGCCATTATTAGATACGAATACGCTTTAATATTTCCGACTATACAGTGCGTGATAAGACCAATACCGAACAACGCTGCTGTTCGAATATACAGATGAAAGACCGAATCAGTTTCTATGGTACACACTAAACTGACACATATCTACAACACTTATAATTGAACAGAAGTGTAAAAACATTTAGAGCTGATGTCACTATCAATGAAATACTATGATTATGCTGAAGTATAACTAAAAGGTTTGTGTTTTGAGAGACGAATGTGTGAACTTAACCAGATGTCCCAGCTAGTTATTTTCCTCTATATAATTCATTTAATGAAATACTGTAACCCATTGCGCACATATGTCTATTAAAGAACAATTTACATTACACACAGCTAAGATAACGTGACATACTTAATACATAGGGACGAAATAGACATGAAATTATCGTGACTACCAAAAAGCAAGAATAACCAACACAAAACGATAACCACGGGAATGCGTTTTAAGTGTTCACCCTTTGTTTCATATTGTTACATACGGCAAGGGTAGAGATACTTTTTTTTTGTTGACTACACACTAGCTCAAAAATGTAACTTTACAATTTTATGTGAAAGAATATGATACAACGGACAAATGATTTTGAGATGCCTACCGAGACAACATGAGTAGTGGTGTTCATTTCAAAATTCATCAAACCCATCCACAGAGATACTTTTTTGGAGCAAGTATACTTCTGTACATGCGCGTTTGATGTAAAATTCGACACAAGTTTTCCTCTAGCTTGAGATCGAAAAACCTACTTCACTGGATCATTTCACACACAACTTGACCATAGCAACCAATATGTTATCAAAACTGCACTGATACTGTCATAACTAGAATTACGGGAAGGTGAGGTAAGTGTGACCAACAGGTGTGGTGGTGTCTTAGTTGAAAGCACAAACTTTTAGATAAAAACCAATGTATTTTAGTTAATTTTACTTCTTTTCATGAAAAAACGTTTAGTTTTTTCTCACAAACACTGTTTTTAGTCAGCTATACTTCTTTTCATATATAAGCCTTATTTTCTGTCGGAAAACAGTGTTTTAAAGTTAGTTTTACTTCTTTTCACGGAAAACACTTAATTTAATTGAAAACAGTGTATTTCAGTTAGTTTTACTTCTTTTCACGGAAATAAATCAGCTTAAAAGAAAAACAATGTATTTTAGTTAGTCCTACCCTTATCACGGAAAACGCTTAACATTTTTCATAACACTGGTTTTTAGTTTTAGTCAATTGTACTTCTTTTCACGGAAAACGCCCACTTTCTTTTGAAAACACTGTTTTTTAATCAGTTGTACTTCTTTTCAAAGATAAGCCCTGTTTTCTGTTTAAAACGTAGTTTTGAAGTTAGTTTTACTTCTTTTCACAAAAAACACTTTAAATGAAAAACAGCGTATCTTAGTTAGTTTTACTTCTTTCACGGAAAACTTACTTTTAATTGAAGCACAGTGTATTTCTGTTAGGTTTACTTCTTTATACAGGGAAGTAGATTTTCGAATTTTGGGGGAAATATTACCTAATTTTGCGAAGTAGATTATCATAGAAAACGGGAAATTTGTATCATAAGAAATGGGAAATATCTACTTTCCGGGAAAATTGGTTATCTGCTTTCCCGAAAAGTAGATAGATTTTCTACTCTTCGGGAAAGTAGAATATCGACTTTCCGGGGAAGTAGATTTTCGAATTTTGGGGGAAATATTACCTAATTTTGCGAAGTAGATTATCATAAAAAACGGGAAATTTGTATCATAAAAAATGGGAAATATCTACTTTCCGGGAAAGTTGGTTATCTACTTTCCCGAAAAGTAGTTAGTTTTTCTACTTTTCGGAAAAGTAGATTATCGACTTTTTGGGGAAGTAGATTTTCGAATTTTGGGGGAAATATTACCTAATTTTGCGAAGTAGATTATCATAGAAAACGGGAAATTTGTATCATAAAAATGGGAAATATCTACTTTCCGGGAAAGTTGGTTATCTACTTCCCGAAAAGTAGATAGATTTTCTACTTTTCGGGAAAGTAGATTATCGACTTTTCGGGGAAGTAGATTTTCGAATTTTTGGGGAAATTTTACCTAATTTTGCGAAGTAGATTATCATAGAAAACGGGAAATTTGTATCATAAAAAATGAGAAATATCTACTTTCCGAGAAAGTTGGTTATCTTTTCCTGAAAAGTAGATAGATTTTCTACTTTTCGGGAAAGTAGATTATCGACTTTTCGGGGAAGTAGATTTTCGAATTTTGGGGGAAATATTACCTAATTTTGCGAAGTAGATTATCATAGAAAACGGGAAATTTGTATCATAAAAAATGGGAAATATCTATTTTCCGGGAAAGTTGGTTATCTACTGGTACGAACCCCGCCACAAATTGTCATGATCTACCTACACAGCACTACGAACCACGCCATCTATTGTCCTGACCCAGCACCACGAGCAACGCCATCTATGGACGAAACACGAGTATGACTCGTCTTAGTTAGCACTCCGGGGTTTCCCTTCTCCATATCCTGGTTGTTCCGTCACCTCCTCAAAGTTTTCTTCGTCAGCTCCAGTTCTACCATACTCAGCCTTACTCGTCAGCAATCTCAGCTCCGCACTTAAGTATTTGTAATCTTGTATTGCCTCCCCACGTCCACTTGCTTCAAAATTATTGTATGTTGTATATACTGTTAATGTTTAGGTTAAGTATGGTTAAGGGTAAATTATAGAACGCTGAATATTTTGTTTAGGAATTTATGGTACTTTATTATACACAACAAAAACTCCCATCCTTTGTCCATACTTTTATAGTCCGATTGTTTTTGCTTTTTTTTTGTTGTTGCCTGTTGGGATCTGGGTAATCTTTTAACTATATTCTAAATCCCCAACACGTAACACTACTTTCTTCGAAAAGTAGATAGATTTTCTACTTTTCGGGAAAGTAGATTATCGACTTTTCGGAGGAGTAGATTTTCGAATTTTGGGGGAAATATTACCTAATTTTGCGAAGTAGATAATCATAGAAAACGGGAAATTTGTATCATAAAAAATGGGAAATATCTGGTTTTCGAGAAAGTTGGTTATCTACTTCCCGAAAAGAACATAGATTTTCTACTTTTCGGGAAAGTAGATTATCGACATTTCGGGGAAGTAGATTTTTTAATTTTGGGGGAAATAGTACCTAATTTTGCGAAGTAGATTATCATAGAAAACGGGAAATTTGTATCATAAAAAATGGGAAATATCAACTTTCCGGGAAAATTGGTTATCTACGTTCCCGAAAAGTAGATAGATTTTCTACTTTTCGTGAAAGTTGATTATCGACTTTTCGGGGAAGTAGATTTTCGAATATTCGGGGAAATTTTGCCTAATTTCGAGATGTAGATTATCATAGAAAACGGGAAATTTGTATCATAAAAAATGGGAAATATCTACTTTCCGGGAAAGTTGATTATCTACTTTCCCGAAAAGAAGATAGATTTTCTACTTTTCGGGAAAGTAGATTATCTTATCAACTTTTCGGGGACGTAGATTTTCCAATTTTGGGGGAAATATTACCTAATTTTGCGAAGTAGATTATCATAGAAAACGGAAATTTGTATCATAAAAATGTGGGAAATATCTACTTTTCGGGAAAGTTGGTTATTCACGCTCCCGAAAAGTAGATAGATTTTCTACTTTTTCGTGAAAGTTGATTATCGACTCGGGGAAGTAGATTTCGAATTTTCGTGAAATTTGCCTAATTTTTGAGAAGCAAATTATCATAGAAAACGGGAAATTAGCATCATAAAAATGGAATATCTACTTTCCGGGAAAGTTGGCTATTCACTTCCCGAAAGACATACAGATTTTCTACTTTCGAAAGTAGATTATCGACTTTTCGGGGAAGTAGATTTTCGAACTCGTAATTCTACCTAATTTTGGCGAAGCAGATTATCAGAAAACGGGAAATTGTATCATAAAAAATGAGAAATATCTACTTTCCGAGAAAGTTGGTTATCTCTTTTCAGGAAAAGTAGATAGATTTTCTACTTCTCGGGAAAGTAGATTATCGACTTTTCGGGGAAGTAGATTTTCGAATTTTCGGGGAAATTTTGCCTTTTTTGAGAAGTAGATTATCATAGAAAACGGGAAATTTGTATCATAAAAAATGGGAAATATCTACTTTCCGGGAAAGTTGGTTATCTACTTCCCGAAAAGTAGATAGATTTTCTACTTTTCGGGAAAGTAGATTATCAACTTTTCGGGGAAGTAGATTTTCGAATTTTCGGGGAAATATTACCTAATTTTGCGAAGTAGATTATCATAGAAAACGGGAAATTTGTATTATAAAAAATGGGAAATATCTACTTTCCGGGAAAGTTGGTTATCTACTGTTACGAACCCCGCCACCAATTGTCATGATCTATCTACCCAGCACTACGAACCACGCCATCTATTGTCCTGATCTACCTACCCAGCACCACGAGCAACGCCATCTAGGGACGAAACACGAGTAGGACTCGTCTTAGTTACCACTCCGGGGTTTCCCTTCTCCATATCCTGGTTGTTGCGTCACCTCCTCAAAGTTTTCTTCGTCAGCTTCAGTTCGATGAGAGAGCAGTTCACTCTGGGAAGTGACCACAGGATCAACTTTCCAGGAATCCTACGGCACGGTGACTACCTACCGTCTTCTACCATACTCAGCCTTACTCATCAGCAATCTCAGCTCCTCACTTAAGTATTTGTAATCTTGTATTGCCTCCCCCACGTCCACTTGCTTCAAAATTATTGTATGTTGTATAAATATGTATATTCTGTTAATGTTTAGGTTAAGTCTGGTTAAGGGTAAATTATAGAACGCTGAATATTTTGTTTAGGAATTTATGGTACTTTATTATACACAACAAAAACTCGCATCCTTTGTCTACCCTTTTATAGTCCGATTGTCTTTGTTTTGTTTTTTTTGTTACCTGTTGGGATCTGGGTAGACGTATAACTATATTCTAAATCCCCAACTCGTAACAAATGGCGACCGTGACAGGATACGACCTTAAGTACCATATTCCTTCCTCCCTTGTTACTCAGTGTTAATTATTCCTCCCAGTCACTTCTGTTCATAATTGCTTTACGGTGGTTTAAAGTTTCCTTCATATGTGTGTGCATATATTGGTATTACCGTACAGTAAGAGTGACAGCCGTAGGATATTAGGTTCCAAGTGTCATAAGGCTTACCTGTTATTACACGTGGCAGTCGTGTAGTAAGTCTTATCGAGTGTAGGGAAGAATCCGGATCTGTTTAATGCCGTACCCTCGCTCCTGAGTAGGCTGTTCCATAGTCACTAGTTTAGGGTGAAGTGATATCTTGGGATGCCCCGCTCTACCAGGACCCCATAATTATAAAACCTCAATTATTGTTCTTCTCATTATCTCATTCAGGGTCAATCATACCAAACTCCAGGGTTGTTAATCCGGATCTTTATATAAATGCCGTAATACGCCCTTCCTCTTTCAAGTATATCAGGGTTGTTAATCCGGATCTTTATATTAATGCCGTAATACGCCCTTCCTCTTTAAAGTATCTCAAGGTTGTTAATCCGGATCTTTATATTAATGCCGTAATACGCCCTACCTCTTTCAAGTCTCTTATCCTTATCTAAGGATCTTCTCAGAAGAACAATAATCATAAGTGTAATTTCCCTAGGTATAACTTAAGTTAGTTTCCGGGACTTTCTGGTTATCCACTGCCGTGATATTTTCTAGGGTAATCCACTTATCTTATCTTTTGACCATTAGTTAATTTATCCTATTTTCTTAACATGGCCACCTCAGGTTTTGATCTCCAGGATTTTATTGAAAATCCTTCCGTAGCTAAATTACGTGTTAATATCCTGAAGAAAGAATGGAAAGAAATAGCCAACTATTACAATATCCCATTTTCACAGCAACTGACTAAGGAAATGTTAAAAAATCATGTGATTGAAGTGTTAGTTTAACAAGAAGTTTTAAAAGAATCCGCTGTTGACCGATTAACGCCCATGTCCAAGAACCTTCAACCACTATCCACCACCCTCCTCACTCAGAAGTTGCTTCAGGTCTGGCTAGCCCTCAAGAAAAAACACAAAGAGTAGACGCCTTAGAACTAGAACGAGCAAGGTTCGAGTTCCAAATCAAAATGAAAGAACTCGAGTTGGAGCAGGAGTCGGAACACGCCAAGTTGGAGCAGGCCAAGTTGCAGCATGAAGAAAAGTTGGAACAGGCCAAGTTGGAGCAAAAGTTGCAGCATGAAGAAAAGTTGGAACAGGCCAAGTTGGAGCAAAAGTTGGAGCATGAGGGAAGGTCGGAACAGGCCAAGTTGGAGCATGAGGAAATGATGGAACGGGCCAAGTTGGAGCAGGAGGTTAGACTGAAAGAACTACAGGTAAGAGAGATAGAAGTCACCTTAACATTGGAGTTTAAATCAAAAGAAGTGGCATTAAAAGAGAAACTAGCTGCTTTTAACCCTGCTACTGCTTCTTCCCTTGTTCCCGGGTTTGATGAATCCGATATGGACGGGTCATTTAGGACTTTTGAGAAAATAGCCGGGAAGAATGAGTGGCCAAAGGACCAGTGGGTGTCAGTGTTAGTTCCTAAATTATATGGTAAGGCTCGTGAGAGTTTATAACTGTTTAGGACCAGACTGATGACTACAATATGATAACGTAAAAGAATATCCTCACCTCTTATGCTCTCACGCCAGATGGATACCGGCAGAAGTTTCAAAACTAACCAACCATTTTCCACATTCCTTTGTTGAGTTTGCTCACAAAAGCTTAGGTTTTTAAGAAGTGGTTAGAGGTTACAGAGACCTCCATATCAGGATTTGTTAAACTGGTAGCCGTCCTGGAGGAGTGGAAGATGCTAAGATACTATTTCACATCTTGAAGCATGTGGAGGAGCGTGGAGAGGTTAATTTAGGGCGTGCTGCTGAGCTGGCTGATGATACGCTGTTGGTGGAGTCACTGGGCAGTAGAGAACGTGGTACTTCCCGACATGTTAGGTCCTCCTCTGATGATAACCTTTGGGGCGTGAGTGGTAGGTCGAAAGGTCCCACACCTACTCCCCCCGATGCAACCAAGCTTACTTGTTCTTACTGTAAAAACCCAGGCCATACGATCCAGAGTTGTAAACACCCAAAGTGTCGAATTGCTAAAAGTAGTTACCTGGATCCCAAATCCAAACCAATAGCAACCACCAATGTGGAAAGGCCCCATCAGGATCTCTTCTCTTCATTCACCTATGAGGGAAAATTTTCAATCATAGAGGGGTCTCGTTCTTTCCCTATTCGTATACTACGTGATACGGGCGCAGCACAATCCATCCTCCTGTTTAACGTCATTCCTGATATATCTACCGCATTTACTAATGAGTGTTCTAATTTCAGATCTCTCATCCCATTCTTCCTATCCTCCAGCTAAAGAGCACCTCCAGTGTCCCTTGATTACTGGGGAAGTGCAAATAGCCATTAGGAAAGACCCAATGCCTGTGTGCGGCATTCATTTATTATTGGGTAATGACTTGGTAGGAGATCTAGTGGTTCCTAACATAAAGACAGTCGACTCTCCCTTACCTGTCAACTCCACCACTGACCTTAAAGAAACTATTCCTCATCTTTTCCCATCTTGTGCTGTCACCCGGTCACAGAGTGTGCGAAGTGGGCCCTCTTCATCTGAAACCACCTCCAATATCTTACTACCCACAGACAATCTGTACAATAAGACCATTAGTAGGGATGAGCTCATTACAGCCCAACAATCTGATCCATCTTTGTTCAAACAGGTGATGAAAGACCCCAGTGTGGACCATTGTACATCTTCGGCTTACCACCCACCGTCCCAAGGTTGCTTGGAACGGTTCCATCAAAACTTTCAAGTCGATGCTAATAAACTATCTCCCCTCAACTATATAGTCCATACTCCTGATCGCAGAAGAGATTCACAACTTGTTCACATTAATCTCATGAAACTTTACCATTCCAGGCAGTCAGAGGAAGACATCCCAGAGGCTATAAGTCAACCTGTATTGCATACGGTTTTGTCAGGGCCGGAGCCGGAGACATGACATGGACCTATTGGAGAATTTAGACTTCCCTCTACCTAAAGAAAACCCTGCTAACAGTCACATACTCAACAACTTGGATGAGTATTTTCTGTTCTGAATCCATCTCAAGCAAAGATCTCACTAAGTTATTATCAACATTTCTAAAGTCACATCAGACTCCCAGGGTTTTACAATATACTTAAACATGATATTAAGCCAATCTCAGATGATGTACAACCCATTAGGCAATCAGCCCATTGATTCAAATCCACAAAAAAGAGATTATGAAAAAGGAGGTAGACTTTTTGTTAAAACATAACTTAGCTGAGCCTAGTACCTCCCCCTGGGCTTCACCTTGCCTTCTCATTCCAAAACCCGATGGCACCTTTCGTTTCTGTACCGATTATCGTAAAGTGAACCAGGTCACTGTCTCGGACTCCTACCCTTTACCTTTGATTGAAGATATAATAGACAGCATAGGCTGTGCCAAATTTATCAGTACCGTGACCTGTTGAAGTGATATGTCATGGGACTCACGGATAGGGCAAAAATAATCTCGGCATTTATAACTCCATTTGGTCTTTTTTCAATATTTGGTTATGGCGTTATTTTTCTAATGCTCCGGCCACATTCCAGAGGGCCATCAACTTCCTAATTGCATTCTAGGTGGACGTTCGCCTACTGGGATGACCTGGTGGTGTCGGACAGCTGGGACGAACATCTGGTGCGTTTGGAGATACTGTTTGCACGACTGCAAGAGACTGGATTCACCATAAACCTGGCTAAATCTGCTTTTGGCCGGGCCTCAGTGACTTACCTGGGACATATCGTTGGGCATGGTATGGTGAGACCCAAGGACGCAAACGTTAGAGCCATCTTGTCCTTCCCCACTCCAAGGACGAGGAAGGAACTCATGCGCTTCCTGGGGATGTGCGGCTACTACCGTCGGTTCTGCAGTAACTTCTCCAGCGTGGCCGGACCCCTCACAGACCTTACCAGTTCTGTGGTCCCTTACATCGGGAACCAGAAGTGCGACCAGTCTTTCCACCGCCTCAAAGCCTTCCTTGCCTCCAAGCCTGTAGTCCATCCCCCTGACTACACCTTGCCCTTCCATCTGCAAATCGACGCTATCGGTGTCGGAGTGGGGGCTGTGCTCCTACAACCCGACCCAACCACTGATGTCCTTCACCCTGTGGCATACTACTCCGCCAAGTTGAAAAAACATCAGACCAACTACTCGACCATAGAGAAGGAGGCCCTGGCTCTGGTGTTGGCAATAAAGAAGTTTGAATGTTACCTCCAGTCTTGCCCACAAACAACCCTAGTCTTCACCGACCATAACCCACTCACGTTCATCCAACCTGATTGCAGACTCCTTATCCCGAGCTCCAGTGGAAATGCAGCAGCTACTCTCCAGACGCACCAGGTGATCACCTCCTTCGCGCCCGCGCTACGGAGGTCTTTGGAGGGGGGGTGTGTTACGAACCCCTCCACCCAGCACTACGAACCACGCCATCTATTGTCCTGATCTACCTACCCAGCACCACGAGCAACGCCATCTAGGGACGAGACACGAGTATGACTCGTCTTAGTTAACACTCCGGGGTTTCCCTTCTCCATATCCTGGTTGTTGCGTCACTTCCTCCAAGTCTTCTTTGTGAGCTCCAATTCGAGGAGAGAGCACTTGGCTCTGGGAAGTGACCACAGGATCATCTATCCTCTAAACCTACGGTGCAGTGACTACCTACCGTCTTCTACAATACTCAGCCTTACTCGTCAGCCATCTCAGCTCCTCACTTAAGTATTTGTATCTTGTATTGCCTCCCCCACGTCCACTTGCTTCAAAATTGTTTATGTTGTATTAATATGTATATACTGTTAATGTTTAGGTTAAGTTTGGTTAAGGGTAATTTATAAGCTGAATATTTTGTTTAGGGATTTATGGTACTTTATTATACACAACGAAAACTCGCATCCTTTGTCTACCCTTTTATAGTCCGATTGTCTTTGTTTTTTGTTGTTGTTACCTGTTGGGATCTGGGTAGACGCATAACTATATTCTAAATCCCAACCGTAAATAATGCAATAACAACAACAGTAACAACAATAGCATTAACAACAACAGTAGCATTAACAACAAGCATTAACAGTAACAACAACAGCATTAACAACAACAGTATTAACAACAACAGCATTAACAACAACAGTAACAACTACAACAGCATTAACAACAACAGTATTAACAACAACAGCATTAACAACAACAGTAACAACTGCAACAGCAGTAACAACAACTGAGTAGTAACAACGATAACAGTAACAACAACAGCAGTTGCAATAACATTAGTAACAACAGCAACAGTTTTAGCAACAACAGAAGTAACAACAGCAGAAGTAACAACAGCAGTAATGACAACAGTACTAACGTCAACAGCAGTAACAACAGCAGCAGTAATGTCAACAGTAGTAATAACAACAGCAGTAACAACAACAGCAGTAACAACAACAATACTAACAACAGCAACAGCAATAACAGCAACAGAAGTAGCGACAACAGCATTAACAAAAACAACGGTAACAACAACAGCAGTAACAACAGCTGCAGTAACAACAGCTGCAGTAACAACAACAGCAGCAACAACAACAAAAGTAACGACAACAGCAGTAACAACAGCAGCAGTAATGATAACAGTAACAACAACAGCAGTGACATCATCAGTAACAACAACATTAACAGCAGCAGTAACAACAGCAGCAGTAACATCATAACAGTAACAACAACAGCAGTAACAACAACAGTAGTAACAACAACAGAGTAGTAACAACGACAACAGTAACAACAACAGCAGTTACAATAACATTAGTAACACCAGCAACAGTTTTAGCAACAACAGAGGTAACAACAGCAGAAGTAACAACAGCAGTAATGACAACAGTAGTAACGTCAACAGCAGTAACAACAGCAGCAGTAATGTCAACAGTAGTAATAACAACAGCAGTAACAACAACAGCAGTAACAACAACAATACTAACAACAGCAACAGCAATAACAACAACAGAAGTAGCGACAACAGCATTAACAAAAAAACAGTAACAACAACAACAGTAACAACAATAGCCATAACACAACACGAGTTAGTAACAACAACAGTAACAACAACATTAACAACAACAACAGTAACAACAACAGCAGCAACAACAACAGAAGTAACGACAACAGCAGTAACAACAGCAGCAGTAAAGACAACAAGAGTAACATCAACTGCGTCAGAAACAGCAACAGCAGTAACAACAGCAGCAACAACAGCAGTAACAACAATAGCCATAACACAACACGAGTTAGTAACAACAACAGTAACGACAACATTAACAACAACAACAGTAACAACAATAGCTGCAACAACAACAGTACTAACAACAGCAACAGCAATAACAACAACAGAAGTAGCGACAACAGCATTAACAAAAAACAGTAACAACAACAGCAGTAAACAACAGCAGCAACAACAGTAGTAACAACAACTGCAAACAACAGCAGTAACAACAATAGCCATAACACAACACGAGTTAGTAACAACAACAGTAACGACAACATTAATAACAACAGCAGTAACAACAACAGCAGTAACAACAACAATACTAACAACAGCAACAGCAATAACAACAACAGAAGTAGCGACAACAGCATTAACAAAAAAACAGTAACAACAACAACAGTAACAACAATAGCCATAACACAACACGAGTTAGTAACAACAACAGTAACAACAACATTAACAACAACAACAGTAACAACAACAGCAGCAACAACAACAGAAGTAACGACAACAGCAGTAACAACAGCAGCAGTAAAGACAACAAGAGTAACATCAACTGCGTCAGAAACAGCAACAGCAGTAACAACAGCAGCAACAACAGCAGGAACAACAACAGCAACAACAGCAGGAACAACAACAGCAACACCAGCAGTAACAACAATAGCCATAACACAACACGAGTTAGTAACAACAACAGTAACAGCAACATTAACAACAACAACAGTAACAACAATAGCTGCAACAACAACAACCGTAACACAACACTAGCAAGTAACAAAAACAGCAGTAACAACAATAGCAGTAACAACAACAGAAGTAACGACAACAGCAGTAGCAACAGCAGCAGTAATGATAACAGTAACAACAACAACAGTGACATCATCAGTAACAACAACATTAACAACAGCAGTAACAACAACAGCAGTAACATTAATAACAGTAACAACAACAGTGACATCAGCAATAACAACAACAATAACAACAGCAGTAACAACAGGAGCAGTAACAACAGCAGCAGTAACAACAGCAACAGGAACAACAACAGCAATTGTAACATCAATAGCAATAATAACAACAGCAGTAACAACAACAGCAGTAATAACAACAGCAGTAACATTAGCAGTAACAACAGTGGTAGCCACAGCAGTAATAGCAGCAGTAACAATAACTGCAGTAACTATAGCAGTAACAACGGCAGTAACAACAGCAACAGTAGCTTAATATCAGTAACAACAACAGCAGTAACAACAGCAGTAACGATAACTGCAGTAACTACAGCAGTAACAACAGGAACAGTAGCTTAATAGCAGTAACAACAACAGCTACAACATTAGTAGTAGCAACAGCAATGGTAACAAAAACAGCAGTAACAACAATAGCAGTAACAACAACAGCAATAAGAGCAACAACAACAGTAACAACAACAGCAACAACAACAGCAGTAACAACAATAGCAGTACCAACAACAACAGTAACTAGAACAGCTGTAACAACAGCATTAAAAACAACAACAGCAGTGCCAACAATAGCAACAACATCAGCAGACAATCGAGTTGGATGAGTCAGTAAGCTGTCAGACATGTCTATCGGCTATCGCTATCATCAATTTCCTGTCTTGTCACTTTTGTTTTGGCGACAATAGCTATCCTGTTCCAAAATTTCCAGGACTGTGTGGGTGTCAGTATTGTGCTTTTGTTGAGTTTTGTGTTCTGTCCTGTCTTTTTTCTTAATTTGTTTTGTGTTTCGTTGTCTACTTCTGACACACACACACACACACACACAAACAACTATACTAAACATTATTAGAGCAACAACAAAAAACCCACGAATAAACCAAAATATTTAAACCCGGACATTTATTTACAAAAGTAATCAATCATTTTCATATTTTCGGGAGGAACCACTGAGGCGCATGTTAGTTAAAGATATTACCATCTCAGAGAAATGAGTTCTTATCTTATTACTGAGTCTGATAGTGTTGGATCATTTTCCCCAGAGCATAAAGATATGTCATTTCCATTTTAAGACTGATATTACATTATAAGTTTTGCGTTACATTTTACAGCTGATATTACATTTTAAAGTTGTTACATTTTAAGACTGGTATTATATAATTTAAGGAAGGTAGTATAATTTAAGACAGTTACAGGTGTCTCATTAACCTTTCAGAGAGTCAGAAAGGATAAAGTGGGTCAATTGATATTTCTCTTCAATAATAAAGATGATTTTGTTGGTGGCTTGTGCGTGTGTTGTTGTCGCTTTGTGCACGTGAAGTGTCATAGAGTGTTAGTTCTTCTGGGGGCCGGGAGGGGTGGTGATGGTGTGAGGGCTAAGACAGGGTGATGGAGAGAGAGAGGGGGGGAAGAGAGGGATGGGTGAGGGAGAGAGAGAGGGAGGGAAGGAGAGAGAGAAGGGTGAAGGAGGCAGGAATGAAGGAAGAGAGAGGGAAAGGTATGAACAGGGAAGGGTGAAGGAGGTAGGGATGAAGGTATAGAGAGAGGAATGGAAGGATGAAGAGGAGATAGTGAAAGAAGGAGGGGGTGATAGGAGTGAGGGAGGGTGGAGTGAGAGATGGAGGGAGAGAGACTGAGAGAGAAGTAAAGGTAAGAGTGGGAGAGAGAGGTAAAGTGTGAAGGAGGGGATTGGATAGAAGATGGAGGAGAGGAAAGGATGAGAGAGGATGGGCGTGGGAAGGTGAGGGAGGCATGGAAACGGGAGGGTAAGGGAAGAATGGCAGCAGAGAGATATGAAAAAACACAGACGGATAATAACAACACCAATAAATAACATAATATACAATATAGATAGACCAACGAAACCACAATACCATTTCCTCCTCCACATACACAGATATACCAAAGCCCACACAAACATAAACACATACATCATCACACAGAGCTCACAAACATACTTATGACCATCACACTGACACAAACACGGCACAAAGTACCAAACGACCATCACAAAACCACAAACAAACAATAAAAGAAAAAACACAAGCAAGCACCAACAGAAGCAACTTACCACACAACAACACACTAACGCCACCGGAAGCACTCAGCTACAAAACCACAAAAACACACACAAGCAACAAGATTTTTTTTACTGTTTCCTGGAAGGCAAAACTCAGAGATTGCAAGTTGGCAATTCGTTTTTATTCAAATTATTCTAGACCAATTTCCATAATACCCCAGGGAGCCTTACTCAACCTCAGGAATGGAGTAGTAGTATTACTTTTGTTCTAACTACGTGTTACAGAGTTATAGAGCCAAGAATATTTCTCTAGTGTGTTTATATAACTGTGGGTATTTTGCTTGGTGCCGTGTGGTGGCCTGTAGTACTTGTGTTTGGGGGTCATTCTTGTGTTTGTGTTTTTATTTTTTAATAATGATGATGATGATGATGATGATGATGATGATGATGATGATGAGAATGATGACGATGATGATAATGATGATTATTATTATTATTATTATTATTATTATTATTATTATTATTATTATTATTATTATTATTATTATTATTATTATTATTATTATTATTATTATTATTATTATCATTATTATTATTATTATTAATAATAATAATAATAATAATAATATTATTATTATTATTATTATTATTATTATTATTATTATTATTATTATTATTATTATTATTATTATTATTATTATTATTATTTTCATTATAATTATTATTACCTTCACAATTCTGAGGATATAGTATTAATTAGGAGAATGATATTATTACCGCTATTGATTTTAGTAATGCTACCTACTACATGTAATGGCCTCCAGCCTCCCTCAATAACCACACTTTCGCCGCCATTTTATTACCTTAAAATTAAATATCCTAATACATAAGTAGCTACCCTAGCTGTGTTGAGTTAATGAGCAGCAGATCTACATGTATGTGGCATTCAGTGACTGTTGCCTCATAGTCAATATCTGCAACTGTTGTCGGCTTTGGGGCCGATGCTCTCGTTCCCCTGAGGCAGAGCAAAGCAGACCTAAGTAGAGAGAAAGACAATCTACATCTCATCCAGGCTGTAACATAGCTTCTGGGCAGCTGCTTCTGCTCGGAGATCACCTCTGCGAGTCTGGCGTAGAAACATCTTGCACTTGGTCCCATCCCACCAGAGGTTGTGAACACTAGAGGAGTGAAGCTGCCTTGATCAACGTTCTTAATTCTCTCCCA
The DNA here is from genome assembly GCF_018991925.1 of Homarus americanus. Classification (NCBI taxonomy): domain Eukaryota; kingdom Metazoa; phylum Arthropoda; class Malacostraca; order Decapoda; family Nephropidae; genus Homarus; species Homarus americanus. The sequence goes on along the minus strand of NW_024721431.1, from coordinate 435 downwards.
GTATGCCCTTAAATTGTTGTTCTCGTTCCTCCTGGGTGTTGCATCGAGAGCTAAGTTACGGTGACATGCGGCCATTGGATAAAAATCATGATGTCGAAGAAGGCTCGCTGTCCACGAGTCCAGAATCCTCGAGCACTTACGTCAACAAGGGCTTCGTTAGATATGTTTGAAGTCCTATGTTGGAAGATCTCACCTTCCAATGGAAGGAGGGTCGGTTCTACTATGACATCAAGGCAGATTTCCTTCAACACATTTACTGTGAGATCCCTTACTTCGTCATGCCTCATGCATATGAAGCCCCCTTTCTTGCACACCATGGCGTGATCGACGTCATAGGAAGAGCCACACACGCATTGGGTGGGCAACCCTTCTACTGGCCTACCGTACCTTAGAGCATTGGCATCTGTAAATTCTTGTTTATTGAGACTAATACCA